>NC_086451.1:130681619-130981619 GCF_028390025.1 Pseudophryne corroboree
TCCAGGTGGGCATTCTCCATGACGCAACATGTGAGGGGAACATCAAGCAAGCTACATCCCTGCCTATTGCGAGGCCACCTTGACTCCAGACTTGTCACGGCAACGACCAAAGGGGAACTACAGCCAAAGAAAACCCAGGACAGGTAATTAATGATTATTAATTACTGATAATATTTCACTGGTATACATGGATGCTTCAGAAATAGGGCAATAGGGAATGGGCAAAGACAGATAGGCTGTGCCTAAGGTATTGGTAGTGGCATCCCAGTCCGTCACAGCACCAGTCACCTGCTCATCCCTGCAACACAGAGCATCATAATAATAGATATAGATAGATAGATAGATAGATAGATAGATAGATAGATAGATAGATAGATAGATAGATAAGATAAGATAAGATAAGATAACTGTAAATAGATAATATTAGAGTTAAGATGTATGTATATATATATATATATATATATATATATATAGATATATATATAGATAGATAAGATAGATTGTAATTAGATACGCCTAAAGGTAAGTTAAGATAGGTAGATAGATATATAGATAAGATAGATTGTAAATAGATAATATTAGAGTTAAGATAAAATCATTATCATGCCCTAATGTTGCACCTTTGTCTTTTCTAAGTATCAATGTCTGCCAGGAACATATTATCACGCTTCTCTCTTTTTCCAGGTGGGCATTCTCCATGACGCAACATGTGAGGGGAACATCAAGCAAGCTACATCCCTGCCTATTGCGAGGCCACCTTGACTCCAGACTTGTCACGGCAACGACCAAAGGGGAACTACAGCCAAAGAAAACCCAGGACAGGTAATTAATGATTATTAATTACTGATAATATTTCACTGGTATACATGGATGCTTCAGAAATAGGGCAATAGGGAATGGGCAAAGACAGATAGGCTGTGCCTAAGGTATTGGTAGTGGCATCCCAGTCCGTCACAGCACCAGTCACCTGCTCATCCCTGCAACACAGAGCATCATAATAATAGATATAGATAGATAGATAGATAGATAGATAGATAGATAGATAAGATAAGATAAGATAAGATAACTGTAAATAGATAATATTAGAGTTAAGATGTATGTATATATATATATATATATATATATATATATAGATATATATATAGATAGATAAGATAGATTGTAATTAGATACGCCTAAAGGTAAGTTAAGATAGGTAGATAGATATATAGATAAGATAGATTGTAAATAGATAATATTAGAGTTAAGATAAAATCATTATCATGCCCTAATGTTGCACCTTTGTCTTTTCTAAGTATCAATGTCTGCCAGGAACATATTATCACGCTTCTCTCTTTTTCCAGGTGGGCATTCTCCATGACGCAACATGTGAGGGGAACATCAAGCAAGCTACATCCCTGCCTATTGCGAGGCCACCTTGACTCCAGACTTGTCACGGCAACGACCAAAGGGGAACTACAGCCAAAGAAAACCCAGGACAGGTAATTAATGATTATTAATTACTGATAATATTTCACTGGTATACATGGATGCTTCAGAAATAGGGCAATAGGGAATGGGCAAAGACAGATAGGCTGTGCCTAAGGTATTGGTAGTGGCATCCCAGTCCGTCACAGCACCAGTCACCTGCTCATCCCTGCAACACAGAGCATCATAATAATAGATATAGATAGATAGATAGATAGATAGATAGATAGATAAGATAAGATAAGATAAGATAAGATAAGATAACTGTAAATAGATAATATTAGAGTTAAGATGTATGTATATATATATATATATATATATATATATAGATATATATATAGATAGATAAGATAGATTGTAATTAGATACGCCTAAAGGTAAGTTAAGATAGGTAGATAGATATATAGATAAGATAGATTGTAAATAGATAATATTAGAGTTAAGATAAAATCATTATCATGCCCTAATGTTGCACCTTTGTCTTTTCTAAGTATCAATGTCTGCCAGGAACATATTATCACGCTTCTCTCTTTTTCCAGGTGGGCATTCTCCATGACGCAACATGTGAGGGGAACATCAAGCAAGCTACATCCCTGCCTATTGCGAGGCCACCTTGACTCCAGACTTGTCACGGCAACGACCAAAGGGGAACTACAGCCAAAGAAAACCCAGGACAGGTAATTAATGATTATTAATTACTGATAATATTTCACTGGTATACATGGATGCTTCAGAAATAGGGCAATAGGGAATGGGCAAAGACAGATAGGCTGTGCCTAAGGTATTGGTAGTGGCATCCCAGTCCGTCACAGCACCAGTCACCTGCTCATCCCTGCAACACAGAGCATCATAATAATAGATATAGATAGATAGATAGATAGATAGATAGATAAGATAAGATAAGATAACTGTAAATAGATAATATTAGAGTTAAGATGTATGTATATATATATATATATATATATATATATAGATATATATATAGATAGATAAGATAGATTGTAATTAGATACGCCTAAAGGTAAGTTAAGATAGGTAGATAGATATATAGATAAGATAGATTGTAAATAGATAATATTAGAGTTAAGATAAAATCATTATCATGCCCTAATGTTGCACCTTTGTCTTTTCTAAGTATCAATGTCTGCCAGGAACATATTATCACGCTTCTCTCTTTTTCCAGGTGGGCATTCTCCATGACGCAACATGTGAGGGGAACATCAAGCAAGCTACATCCATCCCTGCCTATTGCGAGGCCACCTTGACTCCAGACTTGTCACGGCAACGACCAAAGGGGAACTACAGCCAAAGAAAACCCAGGACAGGTAATTAATGATTATTAATTACTGATAATATTTCACTGGTATACATGGATGCTTCAGAAATAGGGCAATAGGGAATGGGCAAAGACAGATAGGCTGTGCCTAAGGTATTGGTAGTGGCATCCCAGTCCGTCACAGCACCAGTCACCTGCTCATCCCTGCAACACAGAGCATCATAATAATAGATATAGATAGATAGATAGATAGATAGATAGATAGATAGATAGATAAGATAAGATAAGATAACTGTAAATAGATAATATTAGAGTTAAGATGTATGTATATATATATATATATATATATATATATATATATAGATATATATATAGATAGATAAGATAGATTGTAATTAGATACGCCTAAAGGTAAGTTAAGATAGGTAGATAGATATATAGATAAGATAGATTGTAAATAGATAATATTAGAGTTAAGATAAAATCATTATCATGCCCTAATGTTGCACCTTTGTCTTTTCTAAGTATCAATGTCTGCCAGGAACATATTATCACGCTTCTCTCTTTTTCCAGGTGGGCATTCTCCATGACGCAACATGTGAGGGGAACATCAAGCAAGCTACATCCATCCCTGCCTATTGCGAGGCCACCTTGACTCCAGACTTGTCACGGCAACGACCAAAGGGGAACTACAGCCAAAGAAAACCCAGGACAGGTAATTAATGATTATTAATTACTGATAATATTTCACTGGTATACATGGATGCTTCAGAAATAGGGCAATAGGGAATGGGCAAAGACAGATAGGCTGTGCCTAAGGTATTGGTAGTGGCATCCCAGTCCGTCACAGCACCAGTCACCTGCTCATCCCTGCAACACAGAGCATCATAATAATAGATATAGATAGATAGATAGATAGATAGATAGATAGATAGATAGATAAGATAAGATAAGATAAGATAACTGTAAATAGATAATATTAGAGTTAAGATGTATGTATATATATATATATATATATATATATATATAGATATATATATAGATAGATAAGATAGATTGTAATTAGATACGCCTAAAGGTAAGTTAAGATAGGTAGATAGATATATAGATAAGATAGATTGTAAATAGATAATATTAGAGTTAAGATAAAATCATTATCATGCCCTAATGTTGCACCTTTGTCTTTTCTAAGTATCAATGTCTGCCAGGAACATATTATCACGCTTCTCTCTTTTTCCAGGTGGGCATTCTCCATGACGCAACATGTGAGGGGAACATCAAGCAAGCTACATCCATCCCTGCCTATTGCGAGGCCACCTTGACTCCAGACTTGTCACGGCAACGACCAAAGGGGAACTACAGCCAAAGAAAACCCAGGACAGGTAATTAATGATTATTAATTACTGATAATATTTCACTGGTATACATGGATGCTTCAGAAATAGGGCAATAGGGAATGGGCAAAGACAGATAGGCTGTGCCTAAGGTATTGGTAGTGGCATCCCAGTCCGTCACAGCACCAGTCACCTGCTCATCCCTGCAACACAGAGCATCATAATAATAGATATAGATAGATAGATAGATAGATAGATAGATAGATAGATAGATAGATAAGATAAGATAAGATAACTGTAAATAGATAATATTAGAGTTAAGATGTATGTATATATATATATATATATATATATATATATAGATATATATATAGATAGATAAGATAGATTGTAATTAGATACGCCTAAAGGTAAGTTAAGATAGGTAGATAGATATATAGATAAGATAGATTGTAAATAGATAATATTAGAGTTAAGATAAAATCATTATCATGCCCTAATGTTGCACCTTTGTCTTTTCTAAGTATCAATGTCTGCCAGGAACATATTATCACGCTTCTCTCTTTTTCCAGGTGGGCATTCTCCATGACGCAACATGTGAGGGGAACATCAAGCAAGCTACATCCATCCCTGCCTATTGCGAGGCCACCTTGACTCCAGACTTGTCACGGCAACGACCAAAGGGGAACTACAGCCAAAGAAAACCCAGGACAGGTAATTAATGATTATTAATTACTGATAATATTTCACTGGTATACATGGATGCTTCAGAAATAGGGCAATAGGGAATGGGCAAAGACAGATAGGCTGTGCCTAAGGTATTGGTAGTGGCATCCCAGTCCGTCACAGCACCAGTCACCTGCTCATCCCTGCAACACAGAGCATCATAATAATAGATATAGATAGATAGATAGATAGATAGATAGATAGATAGATAGATAGATAGATAGATAAGATAAGATAAGATAAGATAACTGTAAATAGATAATATTAGAGTTAAGATGTATGTATATATATATATATATATATATATATATATAGATATATATATAGATAGATAAGATAGATTGTAATTAGATACGCCTAAAGGTAAGTTAAGATAGGTAGATAGATATATAGATAAGATAGATTGTAAATAGATAATATTAGAGTTAAGATAAAATCATTATCATGCCCTAATGTTGCACCTTTGTCTTTTCTAAGTATCAATGTCTGCCAGGAACATATTATCACGCTTCTCTCTTTTTCCAGGTGGGCATTCTCCATGACGCAACATGTGAGGGGAACATCAAGCAAGCTACATCCCTGCCTATTGCGAGGCCACCTTGACTCCAGACTTGTCACGGCAACGACCAAAGGGGAACTACAGCCAAAGAAAACCCAGGACAGGTAATTAATGATTATTAATTACTGATAATATTTCACTGGTATACATGGATGCTTCAGAAATAGGGCAATAGGGAATGGGCAAAGACAGATAGGCTGTGCCTAAGGTATTGGTAGTGGCATCCCAGTCCGTCACAGCACCAGTCACCTGCTCATCCCTGCAACACAGAGCATCATAATAATAGATATAGATAGATAGATAGATAGATAGATAGATAGATAGATAGATAGATAAGATAAGATAAGATAAGATAACTGTAAATAGATAATATTAGAGTTAAGATGTATGTATATATATATATATATATATATATATATATAGATATATATATAGATAGATAAGATAGATTGTAATTAGATACGCCTAAAGGTAAGTTAAGATAGGTAGATAGATATATAGATAAGATAGATTGTAAATAGATAATATTAGAGTTAAGATAAAATCATTATCATGCCCTAATGTTGCACCTTTGTCTTTTCTAAGTATCAATGTCTGCCAGGAACATATTATCACGCTTCTCTCTTTTTCCAGGTGGGCATTCTCCATGACGCAACATGTGAGGGGAACATCAAGCAAGCTACATCCATCCCTGCCTATTGCGAGGCCACCTTGACTCCAGACTTGTCACGGCAACGACCAAAGGGGAACTACAGCCAAAGAAAACCCAGGACAGGTAATTAATGATTATTAATTACTGATAATATTTCACTGGTATACATGGATGCTTCAGAAATAGGGCAATAGGGAATGGGCAAAGACAGATAGGCTGTGCCTAAGGTATTGGTAGTGGCATCCCAGTCCGTCACAGCACCAGTCACCTGCTCATCCCTGCAACACAGAGCATCATAATAATAGATATAGATAGATAGATAGATAGATAGATAGATAGATAGATAGATAAGATAAGATAAGATAACTGTAAATAGATAATATTAGAGTTAAGATGTATGTATATATATAATATATATATATATATATATATATAGATATATATATAGATAGATAAGATAGATTGTAATTAGATACGCCTAAAGGTAAGTTAAGATAGGTAGATAGATATATAGATAAGATAGATTGTAAATAGATAATATTAGAGTTAAGATAAAATCATTATCATGCCCTAATGTTGCACCTTTGTCTTTTCTAAGTATCAATGTCTGCCAGGAACATATTATCACGCTTCTCTCTTTTTCCAGGTGGGCATTCTCCATGACGCAACATGTGAGGGGAACATCAAGCAAGCTACATCCATCCCTGCCTATTGCGAGGCCACCTTGACTCCAGACTTGTCACGGCAACGACCAAAGGGGAACTACAGCCAAAGAAAACCCAGGACAGGTAATTAATGATTATTAATTACTGATAATATTTCACTGGTATACATGGATGCTTCAGAAATAGGGCAATAGGGAATGGGCAAAGACAGATAGGCTGTGCCTAAGGTATTGGTAGTGGCATCCCAGTCCGTCACAGCACCAGTCACCTGCTCATCCCTGCAACACAGAGCATCATAATAATAGATATAGATAGATAGATAGATAGATAGATAGATAGATAGATAGATAAGATAAGATAAGATAAGATAACTGTAAATAGATAATATTAGAGTTAAGATGTATGTATATATATATATATATATATATATATATATAGATATATATATAGATAGATAAGATAGATTGTAATTAGATACGCCTAAAGGTAAGTTAAGATAGGTAGATAGATATATAGATAAGATAGATTGTAAATAGATAATATTAGAGTTAAGATAAAATCATTATCATGCCCTAATGTTGCACCTTTGTCTTTTCTAAGTATCAATGTCTGCCAGGAACATATTATCACGCTTCTCTCTTTTTCCAGGTGGGCATTCTCCATGACGCAACATGTGAGGGGAACATCAAGCAAGCTACATCCATCCCTGCCTATTGCGAGGCCACCTTGACTCCAGACTTGTCACGGCAACGACCAAAGGGGAACTACAGCCAAAGAAAACCCAGGACAGGTAATTAATGATTATTAATTACTGATAATATTTCACTGGTATACATGGATGCTTCAGAAATAGGGCAATAGGGAATGGGCAAAGACAGATAGGCTGTGCCTAAGGTATTGGTAGTGGCATCCCAGTCCGTCACAGCACCAGTCACCTGCTCATCCCTGCAACACAGAGCATCATAATAATAGATATAGATAGATAGATAGATAGATAGATAGATAAGATAAGATAAGTAGATAGATAAGATAAGATAAGATAACTGTAAATAGATAATATTAGAGTTAAGATGTATGTATATATATATATATATATATATATATATATAGATATATATATAGATAGATAAGATAGATTGTAATTAGATACGCCTAAAGGTAAGTTAAGATAGGTAGATAGATATATAGATAAGATAGATTGTAAATAGATAATATTAGAGTTAAGATAAAATCATTATCATGCCCTAATGTTGCACCTTTGTCTTTTCTAAGTATCAATGTCTGCCAGGAACATATTATCACGCTTCTCTCTTTTTCCAGGTGGGCATTCTCCATGACGCAACATGTGAGGGGAACATCAAGCAAGCTACATCCATCCCTGCCTATTGCGAGGCCACCTTGACTCCAGACTTGTCACGGCAACGACCAAAGGGGAACTACAGCCAAAGAAAACCCAGGACAGGTAATTAATGATTATTAATTACTGATAATATTTCACTGGTATACATCGATGCTTCAGAAATAGGGCAATAGGGAAGGGGCAAAGACAGATAGGCTGTGCCTAAGGTATTAGTAGTGGCATCCCAGTCCGCCACAGCACCAGTCACCTGTTCACCCCTGCAACACAGAGCATGATAATAATAGATATAGATAGATAGATAGATAGATAGATAGATTAGATAAGATAAGATAACTGTAAATAGATAATATTAGAGTTAAGATAGATGTGTATATATATATATATCAATATATATATATATCTATATATATAGATAAGATAGATTGTAATTAGATACGCCTAAAGGTAAGTTAAGATAGGTAGATAGATATATAGATAAGATAGATTGTAAGTAGATAATATTAGAGTTAACATAAAATCATTATCATGCCCTAATGTTGCACCTTTGTCTTTTCTAAGTATCAATGTCTGCCAGGAACATATTATCACACTTCTCTCTTTTTCCAGGTGGGCATTCTCCATGACGCAACATGTGAGGGGAACATCAAGCAAGCTACATCCCTGCCTATTGCGAGGCCACCTTGACTCCAGACTTGTCACGGCAACGACCAAAGGGGAACTACAGCCAAAGAAAACCCAGGACAGGTAATTAATGATTATTAATTACTGATAATATTTCACTGGTATACATGGATGCTTCAGAAATAGGGCAATAGGGAATGGGCAAAGACAGATAGGCTGTGCCTAAGGTATTGGTAGTGGCATCCCAGTCCGTCACAGCACCAGTCACCTGCTCATCCCTGCAACACAGAGCATCATAATAATAGATATAGATAGATAGATAGATAGATAGATAGATAGATAGATAGATAGATAGATAGATAAGATAAGATAAGATAAGATAACTGTAAATAGATAATATTAGAGTTAAGATGTATGTATATATATATATATATATATATATATATATAGATATATATATAGATAGATAAGATAGATTGTAATTAGATACGCCTAAAGGTAAGTTAAGATAGGTAGATAGATATATAGATAAGATAGATTGTAAATAGATAATATTAGAGTTAAGATAAAATCATTATCATGCCCTAATGTTGCACCTTTGTCTTTTCTAAGTATCAATGTCTGCCAGGAACATATTATCACGCTTCTCTCTTTTTCCAGGTGGGCATTCTCCATGACGCAACATGTGAGGGGAACATCAAGCAAGCTACATCCCTGCCTATTGCGAGGCCACCTTGACTCCAGACTTGTCACGGCAACGACCAAAGGGGAACTACAGCCAAAGAAAACCCAGGACAGGTAATTAATGATTATTAATTACTGATAATATTTCACTGGTATACATGGATGCTTCAGAAATAGGGCAATAGGGAATGGGCAAAGACAGATAGGCTGTGCCTAAGGTATTGGTAGTGGCATCCCAGTCCGTCACAGCACCAGTCACCTGCTCATCCCTGCAACACAGAGCATCATAATAATAGATATAGATAGATAGATAGATAGATAGATAGATAGATAGATAGATAAGATAAGATAAGATAACTGTAAATAGATAATATTAGAGTTAAGATGTATGTATATATATATATATATATATATATATATATAGATATATATATAGATAGATAAGATAGATTGTAATTAGATACGCCTAAAGGTAAGTTAAGATAGGTAGATAGATATATAGATAAGATAGATTGTAAATAGATAATATTAGAGTTAAGATAAAATCATTATCATGCCCTAATGTTGCACCTTTGTCTTTTCTAAGTATCAATGTCTGCCAGGAACATATTATCACGCTTCTCTCTTTTTCCAGGTGGGCATTCTCCATGACGCAACATGTGAGGGGAACATCAAGCAAGCTACATCCATCCCTGCCTATTGCGAGGCCACCTTGACTCCAGACTTGTCACGGCAACGACCAAAGGGGAACTACAGCCAAAGAAAACCCAGGACAGGTAATTAATGATTATTAATTACTGATAATATTTCACTGGTATACATGGATGCTTCAGAAATAGGGCAATAGGGAATGGGCAAAGACAGATAGGCTGTGCCTAAGGTATTGGTAGTGGCATCCCAGTCCGTCACAGCACCAGTCACCTGCTCATCCCTGCAACACAGAGCATCATAATAATAGATATAGATAGATAGATAGATAGATAGATAGATAGATAGATAGATAGATAGATAAGATAAGATAAGATAAGATAACTGTAAATAGATAATATTAGAGTTAAGATGTATGTATATATATATATATATATATATATATATATAGATATATATATAGATAGATAAGATAGATTGTAATTAGATACGCCTAAAGGTAAGTTAAGATAGGTAGATAGATATATAGATAAGATAGATTGTAAATAGATAATATTAGAGTTAAGATAAAATCATTATCATGCCCTAATGTTGCACCTTTGTCTTTTCTAAGTATCAATGTCTGCCAGGAACATATTATCACGCTTCTCTCTTTTTCCAGGTGGGCATTCTCCATGACGCAACATGTGAGGGGAACATCAAGCAAGCTACATCCCTGCCTATTGCGAGGCCACCTTGACTCCAGACTTGTCACGGCAACGACCAAAGGGGAACTACAGCCAAAGAAAACCCAGGACAGGTAATTAATGATTATTAATTACTGATAATATTTCACTGGTATACATGGATGCTTCAGAAATAGGGCAATAGGGAATGGGCAAAGACAGATAGGCTGTGCCTAAGGTATTGGTAGTGGCATCCCAGTCCGTCACAGCACCAGTCACCTGCTCATCCCTGCAACACAGAGCATCATAATAATAGATATAGATAGATAGATAGATAGATAGATAGATAAGATAAGATAAGATAAGATAACTGTAAATAGATAATATTAGAGTTAAGATGTATGTATATATATATATATATATATATATATATATATAGATATATATATAGATAGATAAGATAGATTGTAATTAGATACGCCTAAAGGTAAGTTAAGATAGGTAGATAGATATATAGATAAGATAGATTGTAAATAGATAATATTAGAGTTAAGATAAAATCATTATCATGCCCTAATGTTGCACCTTTGTCTTTTCTAAGTATCAATGTCTGCCAGGAACATATTATCACGCTTCTCTCTTTTTCCAGGTGGGCATTCTCCATGACGCAACATGTGAGGGGAACATCAAGCAAGCTACATCCATCCCTGCCTATTGCGAGGCCACCTTGACTCCAGACTTGTCACGGCAACGACCAAAGGGGAACTACAGCCAAAGAAAACCCAGGACAGGTAATTAATGATTATTAATTACTGATAATATTTCACTGGTATACATCGATGCTTCAGAAATAGGGCAATAGGGAAGGGGCAAAGACAGATAGGCTGTGCCTAAGGTATTAGTAGTGGCATCCCAGTCCGCCACAGCACCAGTCACCTGTTCACCCCTGCAACACAGAGCATGATAATAATAGATATAGATAGATAGATAGATAGATAGATAGATTAGATAAGATAAGATAACTGTAAATAGATAATATTAGAGTTAAGATAGATGTGTATATATATATATATCAATATATATATATATCTATATATATAGATAAGATAGATTGTAATTAGATACGCCTAAAGGTAAGTTAAGATAGGTAGATAGATATATAGATAAGATAGATTGTAAGTAGATAATATTAGAGTTAACATAAAATCATTATCATGCCCTAATGTTGCACCTTTGTCTTTTCTAAGTATCAATGTCTGCCAGGAACATATTATCACACTTCTCTCTTTTTCCAGGTGGGCATTCTCCATGACGCAACATGTGAGGGGAACATCAAGCAAGCTACATCCCTGCCTATTGCGAGGCCACCTTGACTCCAGACTTGTCACGGCAACGACCAAAGGGGAACTACAGCCAAAGAAAACCCAGGACAGGTAATTAATGATTATTAATTACTGATAATATTTCACTGGTATACATGGATGCTTCAGAAATAGGGCAATAGGGAATGGGCAAAGACAGATAGGCTGTGCCTAAGGTATTGGTAGTGGCATCCCAGTCCGTCACAGCACCAGTCACCTGCTCATCCCTGCAACACAGAGCATCATAATAATAGATATAGATAGATAGATAGATAGATAGATAGATAGATAGATAGATAGATAGATAGATAAGATAAGATAAGATAAGATAACTGTAAATAGATAATATTAGAGTTAAGATGTATGTATATATATATATATATATATATATATATATAGATATATATATAGATAGATAAGATAGATTGTAATTAGATACGCCTAAAGGTAAGTTAAGATAGGTAGATAGATATATAGATAAGATAGATTGTAAATAGATAATATTAGAGTTAAGATAAAATCATTATCATGCCCTAATGTTGCACCTTTGTCTTTTCTAAGTATCAATGTCTGCCAGGAACATATTATCACGCTTCTCTCTTTTTCCAGGTGGGCATTCTCCATGACGCAACATGTGAGGGGAACATCAAGCAAGCTACATCCCTGCCTATTGCGAGGCCACCTTGACTCCAGACTTGTCACGGCAACGACCAAAGGGGAACTACAGCCAAAGAAAACCCAGGACAGGTAATTAATGATTATTAATTACTGATAATATTTCACTGGTATACATGGATGCTTCAGAAATAGGGCAATAGGGAATGGGCAAAGACAGATAGGCTGTGCCTAAGGTATTGGTAGTGGCATCCCAGTCCGTCACAGCACCAGTCACCTGCTCATCCCTGCAACACAGAGCATCATAATAATAGATATAGATAGATAGATAGATAGATAGATAGATAGATAGATAAGATAAGATAAGATAAGATAACTGTAAATAGATAATATTAGAGTTAAGATGTATGTATATATATATATATATATATATATATATATAGATATATATATAGATAGATAAGATAGATTGTAATTAGATACGCCTAAAGGTAAGTTAAGATAGGTAGATAGATATATAGATAAGATAGATTGTAAATAGATAATATTAGAGTTAAGATAAAATCATTATCATGCCCTAATGTTGCACCTTTGTCTTTTCTAAGTATCAATGTCTGCCAGGAACATATTATCACGCTTCTCTCTTTTTCCAGGTGGGCATTCTCCATGACGCAACATGTGAGGGGAACATCAAGCAAGCTACATCCATCCCTGCCTATTGCGAGGCCACCTTGACTCCAGACTTGTCACGGCAACGACCAAAGGGGAACTACAGCCAAAGAAAACCCAGGACAGGTAATTAATGATTATTAATTACTGATAATATTTCACTGGTATACATGGATGCTTCAGAAATAGGGCAATAGGGAATGGGCAAAGACAGATAGGCTGTGCCTAAGGTATTGGTAGTGGCATCCCAGTCCGTCACAGCACCAGTCACCTGCTCATCCCTGCAACACAGAGCATCATAATAATAGATATAGATAGATAGATAGATAGATAGATAGATAGATAGATAGATAAGATAAGATAAGATAACTGTAAATAGATAATATTAGAGTTAAGATGTATGTATATATATATATATATATATATATATATATAGATATATATATAGATAGATAAGATAGATTGTAATTAGATACGCCTAAAGGTAAGTTAAGATAGGTAGATAGATATATAGATAAGATAGATTGTAAATAGATAATATTAGAGTTAAGATAAAATCATTATCATGCCCTAATGTTGCACCTTTGTCTTTTCTAAGTATCAATGTCTGCCAGGAACATATTATCACGCTTCTCTCTTTTTCCAGGTGGGCATTCTCCATGACGCAACATGTGAGGGGAACATCAAGCAAGCTACATCCATCCCTGCCTATTGCGAGGCCACCTTGACTCCAGACTTGTCACGGCAACGACCAAAGGGGAACTACAGCCAAAGAAAACCCAGGACAGGTAATTAATGATTATTAATTACTGATAATATTTCACTGGTATACATGGATGCTTCAGAAATAGGGCAATAGGGAATGGGCAAAGACAGATAGGCTGTGCCTAAGGTATTGGTAGTGGCATCCCAGTCCGTCACAGCACCAGTCACCTGCTCATCCCTGCAACACAGAGCATCATAATAATAGATATAGATAGATAGATAGATAGATAGATAGATAGATAGATAGATAGATAGATAAGATAAGATAAGATAAGATAACTGTAAATAGATAATATTAGAGTTAAGATGTATGTATATATATATATATATATATATATATATATAGATATATATATAGATAGATAAGATAGATTGTAATTAGATACGCCTAAAGGTAAGTTAAGATAGGTAGATAGATATATAGATAAGATAGATTGTAAATAGATAATATTAGAGTTAAGATAAAATCATTATCATGCCCTAATGTTGCACCTTTGTCTTTTCTAAGTATCAATGTCTGCCAGGAACATATTATCACGCTTCTCTCTTTTTCCAGGTGGGCATTCTCCATGACGCAACATGTGAGGGGAACATCAAGCAAGCTACATCCCTGCCTATTGCGAGGCCACCTTGACTCCAGACTTGTCACGGCAACGACCAAAGGGGAACTACAGCCAAAGAAAACCCAGGACAGGTAATTAATGATTATTAATTACTGATAATATTTCACTGGTATACATGGATGCTTCAGAAATAGGGCAATAGGGAATGGGCAAAGACAGATAGGCTGTGCCTAAGGTATTGGTAGTGGCATCCCAGTCCGTCACAGCACCAGTCACCTGCTCATCCCTGCAACACAGAGCATCATAATAATAGATATAGATAGATAGATAGATAGATAGATAGATAGATAGATAGATAGATAAGATAAGATAAGATAAGATAACTGTAAATAGATAATATTAGAGTTAAGATGTATGTATATATATATATATATATATATATATATATATAGATATATATATAGATAGATAAGATAGATTGTAATTAGATACGCCTAAAGGTAAGTTAAGATAGGTAGATAGATATATAGATAAGATAGATTGTAAATAGATAATATTAGAGTTAAGATAAAATCATTATCATGCCCTAATGTTGCACCTTTGTCTTTTCTAAGTATCAATGTCTGCCAGGAACATATTATCACGCTTCTCTCTTTTTCCAGGTGGGCATTCTCCATGACGCAACATGTGAGGGGAACATCAAGCAAGCTACATCCCTGCCTATTGCGAGGCCACCTTGACTCCAGACTTGTCACGGCAACGACCAAAGGGGAACTACAGCCAAAGAAAACCCAGGACAGGTAATTAATGATTATTAATTACTGATAATATTTCACTGGTATACATGGATGCTTCAGAAATAGGGCAATAGGGAATGGGCAAAGACAGATAGGCTGTGCCTAAGGTATTGGTAGTGGCATCCCAGTCCGTCACAGCACCAGTCACCTGCTCATCCCTGCAACACAGAGCATCATAATAATAGATATAGATAGATAGATAGATAGATAGATAGATAAGATAAGATAAGATAAGATAACTGTAAATAGATAATATTAGAGTTAAGATGTATGTATATATATATATATATATATATATATATATATAGATATATATATAGATAGATAAGATAGATTGTAATTAGATACGCCTAAAGGTAAGTTAAGATAGGTAGATAGATATATAGATAAGATAGATTGTAAATAGATAATATTAGAGTTAAGATAAAATCATTATCATGCCCTAATGTTGCACCTTTGTCTTTTCTAAGTATCAATGTCTGCCAGGAACATATTATCACGCTTCTCTCTTTTTCCAGGTGGGCATTCTCCATGACGCAACATGTGAGGGGAACATCAAGCAAGCTACATCCATCCCTGCCTATTGCGAGGCCACCTTGACTCCAGACTTGTCACGGCAACGACCAAAGGGGAACTACAGCCAAAGAAAACCCAGGACAGGTAATTAATGATTATTAATTACTGATAATATTTCACTGGTATACATCGATGCTTCAGAAATAGGGCAATAGGGAAGGGGCAAAGACAGATAGGCTGTGCCTAAGGTATTAGTAGTGGCATCCCAGTCCGCCACAGCACCAGTCACCTGTTCACCCCTGCAACACAGAGCATGATAATAATAGATATAGATAGATAGATAGATAGATAGATAGATTAGATAAGATAAGATAACTGTAAATAGATAATATTAGAGTTAAGATAGATGTGTATATATATATATATCAATATATATATATATCTATATATATAGATAAGATAGATTGTAATTAGATACGCCTAAAGGTAAGTTAAGATAGGTAGATAGATATATAGATAAGATAGATTGTAAGTAGATAATATTAGAGTTAACATAAAATCATTATCATGCCCTAATGTTGCACCTTTGTCTTTTCTAAGTATCAATGTCTGCCAGGAACATATTATCACACTTCTCTCTTTTTCCAGGTGGGCATTCTCCATGACGCAACATGTGAGGGGAACATCAAGCAAGCTACATCCCTGCCTATTGCGAGGCCACCTTGACTCCAGACTTGTCACGGCAACGACCAAAGGGGAAATACAGCCAAAGAAAACCCAGGACAGGTAATTAATGATTATTAATTACTGATAATATTTCACTGGTATACATCGATGCTTCAGAAATAGGGCAATAGGGAAGGGGCAAAGACAGATAGGCTGTGCCTAAGGTATTAGTAGTGGCATCCCAGTCCGCCACAGCACCAGTCACCTGCTCACCCCTGCAACACAGAGCATGATAATAATAGATATAGATAGATAGATAGATAGATAGATAGATAGATTAGATAAGATAAGATAAGATAACTGTAAATAGATAATATTAGAGTTAAGATGTATGTATATATATATATATAGATAGATAGATAAGATAGATTGTAATTAGATACGCCTAAAGGTAAGTTAAGATAGGTAGATAGATATATAGATAAGATAGATTGTAAATAGATAATATTAGAGTTAAGATAAAATCATTATCATGCCCTAATGTTGCACCTTTGTCTTTTCTAAGTATCAATGTCTGCCAGGAACATATTATCACGCTTCTCTCTTTTTCCAGGTGGGCATTCTCCATGACGCAACATGTGAGGGGAACATCAAGCAAGCTACATCCCTGCCTATTGCGAGGCCACCTTGACTCCAGACTTGTCACGGCAACGACCAAAGGGGAACTACAGCCAAAGAAAACCCAGGACAGGTAATTAATGATTATTAATTACTGATAATATTTCACTGGTATACATGGATGCTTCAGAAATAGGGCAATAGGGAATGGGCAAAGACAGATAGGCTGTGCCTAAGGTATTGGTAGTGGCATCCCAGTCCGTCACAGCACCAGTCACCTGCTCATCCCTGCAACACAGAGCATCATAATAATAGATATAGATAGATAGATAGATAGATAGATAGATAGATAGATAGATAGATAGATAGATAGATAAGATAAGATAAGATAAGATAACTGTAAATAGATAATATTAGAGTTAAGATGTATGTATATATATATATATATATATATATATATATAGATATATATATAGATAGATAAGATAGATTGTAATTAGATACGCCTAAAGGTAAGTTAAGATAGGTAGATAGATATATAGATAAGATAGATTGTAAATAGATAATATTAGAGTTAAGATAAAATCATTATCATGCCCTAATGTTGCACCTTTGTCTTTTCTAAGTATCAATGTCTGCCAGGAACATATTATCACGCTTCTCTCTTTTTCCAGGTGGGCATTCTCCATGACGCAACATGTGAGGGGAACATCAAGCAAGCTACATCCATCCCTGCCTATTGCGAGGCCACCTTGACTCCAGACTTGTCACGGCAACGACCAAAGGGGAACTACAGCCAAAGAAAACCCAGGACAGGTAATTAATGATTATTAATTACTGATAATATTTCACTGGTATACATGGATGCTTCAGAAATAGGGCAATAGGGAATGGGCAAAGACAGATAGGCTGTGCCTAAGGTATTGGTAGTGGCATCCCAGTCCGTCACAGCACCAGTCACCTGCTCATCCCTGCAACACAGAGCATCATAATAATAGATATAGATAGATAGATAGATAGATAGATAGATAAGATAAGATAAGATAAGATAACTGTAAATAGATAATATTAGAGTTAAGATGTATGTATATATATATATATATATATATATATATATATAGATATATATATAGATAGATAAGATAGATTGTAATTAGATACGCCTAAAGGTAAGTTAAGATAGGTAGATAGATATATAGATAAGATAGATTGTAAATAGATAATATTAGAGTTAAGATAAAATCATTATCATGCCCTAATGTTGCACCTTTGTCTTTTCTAAGTATCAATGTCTGCCAGGAACATATTATCACGCTTCTCTCTTTTTCCAGGTGGGCATTCTCCATGACGCAACATGTGAGGGGAACATCAAGCAAGCTACATCCATCCCTGCCTATTGCGAGGCCACCTTGACTCCAGACTTGTCACGGCAACGACCAAAGGGGAACTACAGCCAAAGAAAACCCAGGACAGGTAATTAATGATTATTAATTACTGATAATATTTCACTGGTATACATCGATGCTTCAGAAATAGGGCAATAGGGAAGGGGCAAAGACAGATAGGCTGTGCCTAAGGTATTAGTAGTGGCATCCCAGTCCGCCACAGCACCAGTCACCTGTTCACCCCTGCAACACAGAGCATGATAATAATAGATATAGATAGATAGATAGATAGATAGATAGATTAGATAAGATAAGATAACTGTAAATAGATAATATTAGAGTTAAGATAGATGTGTATATATATATATATCAATATATATATATATCTATATATATAGATAAGATAGATTGTAATTAGATACGCCTAAAGGTAAGTTAAGATAGGTAGATAGATATATAGATAAGATAGATTGTAAGTAGATAATATTAGAGTTAACATAAAATCATTATCATGCCCTAATGTTGCACCTTTGTCTTTTCTAAGTATCAATGTCTGCCAGGAACATATTATCACACTTCTCTCTTTTTCCAGGTGGGCATTCTCCATGACGCAACATGTGAGGGGAACATCAAGCAAGCTACATCCCTGCCTATTGCGAGGCCACCTTGACTCCAGACTTGTCACGGCAACGACCAAAGGGGAACTACAGCCAAAGAAAACCCAGGACAGGTAATTAATGATTATTAATTACTGATAATATTTCACTGGTATACATGGATGCTTCAGAAATAGGGCAATAGGGAATGGGCAAAGACAGATAGGCTGTGCCTAAGGTATTGGTAGTGGCATCCCAGTCCGTCACAGCACCAGTCACCTGCTCATCCCTGCAACACAGAGCATCATAATAATAGATATAGATAGATAGATAGATAGATAGATAGATAGATAGATAGATAGATAGATAAGATAAGATAAGATAAGATAACTGTAAATAGATAATATTAGAGTTAAGATGTATGTATATATATATATATATATATATATATATATAGATATATATATAGATAGATAAGATAGATTGTAATTAGATACGCCTAAAGGTAAGTTAAGATAGGTAGATAGATATATAGATAAGATAGATTGTAAATAGATAATATTAGAGTTAAGATAAAATCATTATCATGCCCTAATGTTGCACCTTTGTCTTTTCTAAGTATCAATGTCTGCCAGGAACATATTATCACGCTTCTCTCTTTTTCCAGGTGGGCATTCTCCATGACGCAACATGTGAGGGGAACATCAAGCAAGCTACATCCCTGCCTATTGCGAGGCCACCTTGACTCCAGACTTGTCACGGCAACGACCAAAGGGGAACTACAGCCAAAGAAAACCCAGGACAGGTAATTAATGATTATTAATTACTGATAATATTTCACTGGTATACATGGATGCTTCAGAAATAGGGCAATAGGGAATGGGCAAAGACAGATAGGCTGTGCCTAAGGTATTGGTAGTGGCATCCCAGTCCGTCACAGCACCAGTCACCTGCTCATCCCTGCAACACAGAGCATCATAATAATAGATATAGATAGATAGATAGATAGATAGATAGATAGATAGATAGATAAGATAAGATAAGATAACTGTAAATAGATAATATTAGAGTTAAGATGTATGTATATATATATATATATATATATATATATATAGATATATATATAGATAGATAAGATAGATTGTAATTAGATACGCCTAAAGGTAAGTTAAGATAGGTAGATAGATATATAGATAAGATAGATTGTAAATAGATAATATTAGAGTTAAGATAAAATCATTATCATGCCCTAATGTTGCACCTTTGTCTTTTCTAAGTATCAATGTCTGCCAGGAACATATTATCACGCTTCTCTCTTTTTCCAGGTGGGCATTCTCCATGACGCAACATGTGAGGGGAACATCAAGCAAGCTACATCCATCCCTGCCTATTGCGAGGCCACCTTGACTCCAGACTTGTCACGGCAACGACCAAAGGGGAACTACAGCCAAAGAAAACCCAGGACAGGTAATTAATGATTATTAATTACTGATAATATTTCACTGGTATACATGGATGCTTCAGAAATAGGGCAATAGGGAATGGGCAAAGACAGATAGGCTGTGCCTAAGGTATTGGTAGTGGCATCCCAGTCCGTCACAGCACCAGTCACCTGCTCATCCCTGCAACACAGAGCATCATAATAATAGATATAGATAGATAGATAGATAGATAGATAGATAGATAGATAGATAGATAAGATAAGATAAGATAAGATAACTGTAAATAGATAATATTAGAGTTAAGATGTATGTATATATATATATATATATATATATATATATAGATATATATATAGATAGATAAGATAGATTGTAATTAGATACGCCTAAAGGTAAGTTAAGATAGGTAGATAGATATATAGATAAGATAGATTGTAAATAGATAATATTAGAGTTAAGATAAAATCATTATCATGCCCTAATGTTGCACCTTTGTCTTTTCTAAGTATCAATGTCTGCCAGGAACATATTATCACGCTTCTCTCTTTTTCCAGGTGGGCATTCTCCATGACGCAACATGTGAGGGGAACATCAAGCAAGCTACATCCCTGCCTATTGCGAGGCCACCTTGACTCCAGACTTGTCACGGCAACGACCAAAGGGGAACTACAGCCAAAGAAAACCCAGGACAGGTAATTAATGATTATTAATTACTGATAATATTTCACTGGTATACATGGATGCTTCAGAAATAGGGCAATAGGGAATGGGCAAAGACAGATAGGCTGTGCCTAAGGTATTGGTAGTGGCATCCCAGTCCGTCACAGCACCAGTCACCTGCTCATCCCTGCAACACAGAGCATCATAATAATAGATATAGATAGATAGATAGATAGATAGATAGATAGATAAGATAAGATAAGATAAGATAACTGTAAATAGATAATATTAGAGTTAAGATGTATGTATATATATATATATATATATATATATATATATAGATATATATATAGATAGATAAGATAGATTGTAATTAGATACGCCTAAAGGTAAGTTAAGATAGGTAGATAGATATATAGATAAGATAGATTGTAAATAGATAATATTAGAGTTAAGATAAAATCATTATCATGCCCTAATGTTGCACCTTTGTCTTTTCTAAGTATCAATGTCTGCCAGGAACATATTATCACGCTTCTCTCTTTTTCCAGGTGGGCATTCTCCATGACGCAACATGTGAGGGGAACATCAAGCAAGCTACATCCATCCCTGCCTATTGCGAGGCCACCTTGACTCCAGACTTGTCACGGCAACGACCAAAGGGGAACTACAGCCAAAGAAAACCCAGGACAGGTAATTAATGATTATTAATTACTGATAATATTTCACTGGTATACATCGATGCTTCAGAAATAGGGCAATAGGGAAGGGGCAAAGACAGATAGGCTGTGCCTAAGGTATTAGTAGTGGCATCCCAGTCCGCCACAGCACCAGTCACCTGTTCACCCCTGCAACACAGAGCATGATAATAATAGATATAGATAGATAGATAGATAGATAGATAGATTAGATAAGATAAGATAACTGTAAATAGATAATATTAGAGTTAAGATAGATGTGTATATATATATATATCAATATATATATATATCTATATATATAGATAAGATAGATTGTAATTAGATACGCCTAAAGGTAAGTTAAGATAGGTAGATAGATATATAGATAAGATAGATTGTAAGTAGATAATATTAGAGTTAACATAAAATCATTATCATGCCCTAATGTTGCACCTTTGTCTTTTCTAAGTATCAATGTCTGCCAGGAACATATTATCACACTTCTCTCTTTTTCCAGGTGGGCATTCTCCATGACGCAACATGTGAGGGGAACATCAAGCAAGCTACATCCCTGCCTATTGCGAGGCCACCTTGACTCCAGACTTGTCACGGCAACGACCAAAGGGGAACTACAGCCAAAGAAAACCCAGGACAGGTAATTAATGATTATTAATTACTGATAATATTTCACTGGTATACATGGATGCTTCAGAAATAGGGCAATAGGGAATGGGCAAAGACAGATAGGCTGTGCCTAAGGTATTGGTAGTGGCATCCCAGTCCGTCACAGCACCAGTCACCTGCTCATCCCTGCAACACAGAGCATCATAATAATAGATATAGATAGATAGATAGATAGATAGATAGATAGATAGATAGATAGATAGATAGATAGATAAGATAAGATAAGATAAGATAACTGTAAATAGATAATATTAGAGTTAAGATGTATGTATATATATATATATATATATATATATATATAGATATATATATAGATAGATAAGATAGATTGTAATTAGATACGCCTAAAGGTAAGTTAAGATAGGTAGATAGATATATAGATAAGATAGATTGTAAATAGATAATATTAGAGTTAAGATAAAATCATTATCATGCCCTAATGTTGCACCTTTGTCTTTTCTAAGTATCAATGTCTGCCAGGAACATATTATCACGCTTCTCTCTTTTTCCAGGTGGGCATTCTCCATGACGCAACATGTGAGGGGAACATCAAGCAAGCTACATCCCTGCCTATTGCGAGGCCACCTTGACTCCAGACTTGTCACGGCAACGACCAAAGGGGAACTACAGCCAAAGAAAACCCAGGACAGGTAATTAATGATTATTAATTACTGATAATATTTCACTGGTATACATGGATGCTTCAGAAATAGGGCAATAGGGAATGGGCAAAGACAGATAGGCTGTGCCTAAGGTATTGGTAGTGGCATCCCAGTCCGTCACAGCACCAGTCACCTGCTCATCCCTGCAACACAGAGCATCATAATAATAGATATAGATAGATAGATAGATAGATAGATAGATAGATAGATAGATAGATAAGATAAGATAAGATAAGATAACTGTAAATAGATAATATTAGAGTTAAGATGTATGTATATATATATATATATATATATATATATATAGATATATATATAGATAGATAAGATAGATTGTAATTAGATACGCCTAAAGGTAAGTTAAGATAGGTAGATAGATATATAGATAAGATAGATTGTAAATAGATAATATTAGAGTTAAGATAAAATCATTATCATGCCCTAATGTTGCACCTTTGTCTTTTCTAAGTATCAATGTCTGCCAGGAACATATTATCACGCTTCTCTCTTTTTCCAGGTGGGCATTCTCCATGACGCAACATGTGAGGGGAACATCAAGCAAGCTACATCCATCCCTGCCTATTGCGAGGCCACCTTGACTCCAGACTTGTCACGGCAACGACCAAAGGGGAACTACAGCCAAAGAAAACCCAGGACAGGTAATTAATGATTATTAATTACTGATAATATTTCACTGGTATACATGGATGCTTCAGAAATAGGGCAATAGGGAATGGGCAAAGACAGATAGGCTGTGCCTAAGGTATTGGTAGTGGCATCCCAGTCCGTCACAGCACCAGTCACCTGCTCATCCCTGCAACACAGAGCATCATAATAATAGATATAGATAGATAGATAGATAGATAGATAGATAGATAGATAAGATAAGATAAGATAACTGTAAATAGATAATATTAGAGTTAAGATGTATGTATATATATATATATATATATATATATATATATAGATATATATAGATAGATAAGATAGATTGTAATTAGATACGCCTAAAGGTAAGTTAAGATAGGTAGATAGATATATAGATAAGATAGATTGTAAATAGATAATATTAGAGTTAAGATAAAATCATTATCATGCCCTAATGTTGCACCTTTGTCTTTTCTAAGTATCAATGTCTGCCAGGAACATATTATCACGCTTCTCTCTTTTTCCAGGTGGGCATTCTCCATGACGCAACATGTGAGGGGAACATCAAGCAAGCTACATCCATCCCTGCCTATTGCGAGGCCACCTTGACTCCAGACTTGTCACGGCAACGACCAAAGGGGAACTACAGCCAAAGAAAACCCAGGACAGGTAATTAATGATTATTAATTACTGATAATATTTCACTGGTATACATGGATGCTTCAGAAATAGGGCAATAGGGAATGGGCAAAGACAGATAGGCTGTGCCTAAGGTATTGGTAGTGGCATCCCAGTCCGTCACAGCACCAGTCACCTGCTCATCCCTGCAACACAGAGCATCATAATAATAGATATAGATAGATAGATAGATAGATAGATAGATAGATAGATAGATAGATAAGATAAGATAAGATAAGATAACTGTAAATAGATAATATTAGAGTTAAGATGTATGTATATATATATATATATATATATATATATATAGATATATATATAGATAGATAAGATAGATTGTAATTAGATACGCCTAAAGGTAAGTTAAGATAGGTAGATAGATATATAGATAAGATAGATTGTAAATAGATAATATTAGAGTTAAGATAAAATCATTATCATGCCCTAATGTTGCACCTTTGTCTTTTCTAAGTATCAATGTCTGCCAGGAACATATTATCACGCTTCTCTCTTTTTCCAGGTGGGCATTCTCCATGACGCAACATGTGAGGGGAACATCAAGCAAGCTACATCCCTGCCTATTGCGAGGCCACCTTGACTCCAGACTTGTCACGGCAACGACCAAAGGGGAACTACAGCCAAAGAAAACCCAGGACAGGTAATTAATGATTATTAATTACTGATAATATTTCACTGGTATACATGGATGCTTCAGAAATAGGGCAATAGGGAATGGGCAAAGACAGATAGGCTGTGCCTAAGGTATTGGTAGTGGCATCCCAGTCCGTCACAGCACCAGTCACCTGCTCATCCCTGCAACACAGAGCATCATAATAATAGATATAGATAGATAGATAGATAGATAGATAGATAGATAAGATAAGATAAGATAAGATAACTGTAAATAGATAATATTAGAGTTAAGATGTATGTATATATATATATATATATATATATATATATATAGATATATATATAGATAGATAAGATAGATTGTAATTAGATACGCCTAAAGGTAAGTTAAGATAGGTAGATAGATATATAGATAAGATAGATTGTAAATAGATAATATTAGAGTTAAGATAAAATCATTATCATGCCCTAATGTTGCACCTTTGTCTTTTCTAAGTATCAATGTCTGCCAGGAACATATTATCACGCTTCTCTCTTTTTCCAGGTGGGCATTCTCCATGACGCAACATGTGAGGGGAACATCAAGCAAGCTACATCCATCCCTGCCTATTGCGAGGCCACCTTGACTCCAGACTTGTCACGGCAACGACCAAAGGGGAACTACAGCCAAAGAAAACCCAGGACAGGTAATTAATGATTATTAATTACTGATAATATTTCACTGGTATACATCGATGCTTCAGAAATAGGGCAATAGGGAAGGGGCAAAGACAGATAGGCTGTGCCTAAGGTATTAGTAGTGGCATCCCAGTCCGCCACAGCACCAGTCACCTGTTCACCCCTGCAACACAGAGCATGATAATAATAGATATAGATAGATAGATAGATAGATAGATTAGATAAGATAAGATAACTGTAAATAGATAATATTAGAGTTAAGATAGATGTGTATATATATATATATCAATATATATATATATCTATATATATAGATAAGATAGATTGTAATTAGATACGCCTAAAGGTAAGTTAAGATAGGTAGATAGATATATAGATAAGATAGATTGTAAGTAGATAATATTAGAGTTAACATAAAATCATTATCATGCCCTAATGTTGCACCTTTGTCTTTTCTAAGTATCAATGTCTGCCAGGAACATATTATCACACTTCTCTCTTTTTCCAGGTGGGCATTCTCCATGACGCAACATGTGAGGGGAACATCAAGCAAGCTACATCCCTGCCTATTGCGAGGCCACCTTGACTCCAGACTTGTCACGGCAACGACCAAAGGGGAAATACAGCCAAAGAAAACCCAGGACAGGTAATTAATGATTATTAATTACTGATAATATTTCACTGGTATACATCGATGCTTCAGAAATAGGGCAATAGGGAAGGGGCAAAGACAGATAGGCTGTGCCTAAGGTATTAGTAGTGGCATCCCAGTCCGCCACAGCACCAGTCACCTGCTCACCCCTGCAACACAGAGCATGATAATAATAGATATAGATAGATAGATAGATAGATAGATAGATAGATTAGATAAGATAAGATAAGATAACTGTAAATAGATAATATTAGAGTTAAGATGTATGTATATATATATATATAGATAGATAGATAAGATAGATTGTAATTAGATACGCCTAAAGGTAAGTTAAGATAGGTAGATAGATATATAGATAAGATAGATTGTAAATAGATAATATTAGAGTTAAGATAAAATCATTATCATGCCCTAATGTTGCACCTTTGTCTTTTCTAAGTATCAATGTCTGCCAGGAACATATTATCACGCTTCTCTCTTTTTCCAGGTGGGCATTCTCCATGACGCAACATGTGAGGGGAACATCAAGCAAGCTACATCCCTGCCTATTGCGAGGCCACCTTGACTCCAGACTTGTCACGGCAACGACCAAAGGGGAACTACAGCCAAAGAAAACCCAGGACAGGTAATTAATGATTATTAATTACTGATAATATTTCACTGGTATACATGGATGCTTCAGAAATAGGGCAATAGGGAATGGGCAAAGACAGATAGGCTGTGCCTAAGGTATTGGTAGTGGCATCCCAGTCCGTCACAGCACCAGTCACCTGCTCATCCCTGCAACACAGAGCATCATAATAATAGATATAGATAGATAGATAGATAGATAGATAGATAGATAGATAGATAGATAGATAGATAGATAAGATAAGATAAGATAAGATAACTGTAAATAGATAATATTAGAGTTAAGATGTATGTATATATATATATATATATATATATATATATAGATATATATATAGATAGATAAGATAGATTGTAATTAGATACGCCTAAAGGTAAGTTAAGATAGGTAGATAGATATATAGATAAGATAGATTGTAAATAGATAATATTAGAGTTAAGATAAAATCATTATCATGCCCTAATGTTGCACCTTTGTCTTTTCTAAGTATCAATGTCTGCCAGGAACATATTATCACGCTTCTCTCTTTTTCCAGGTGGGCATTCTCCATGACGCAACATGTGAGGGGAACATCAAGCAAGCTACATCCATCCCTGCCTATTGCGAGGCCACCTTGACTCCAGACTTGTCACGGCAACGACCAAAGGGGAACTACAGCCAAAGAAAACCCAGGACAGGTAATTAATGATTATTAATTACTGATAATATTTCACTGGTATACATGGATGCTTCAGAAATAGGGCAATAGGGAATGGGCAAAGACAGATAGGCTGTGCCTAAGGTATTGGTAGTGGCATCCCAGTCCGTCACAGCACCAGTCACCTGCTCATCCCTGCAACACAGAGCATCATAATAATAGATATAGATAGATAGATAGATAGATAGATAGATAAGATAAGATAAGATAAGATAACTGTAAATAGATAATATTAGAGTTAAGATGTATGTATATATATATATATATATATATATATATATATAGATATATATATAGATAGATAAGATAGATTGTAATTAGATACGCCTAAAGGTAAGTTAAGATAGGTAGATAGATATATAGATAAGATAGATTGTAAATAGATAATATTAGAGTTAAGATAAAATCATTATCATGCCCTAATGTTGCACCTTTGTCTTTTCTAAGTATCAATGTCTGCCAGGAACATATTATCACGCTTCTCTCTTTTTCCAGGTGGGCATTCTCCATGACGCAACATGTGAGGGGAACATCAAGCAAGCTACATCCATCCCTGCCTATTGCGAGGCCACCTTGACTCCAGACTTGTCACGGCAACGACCAAAGGGGAACTACAGCCAAAGAAAACCCAGGACAGGTAATTAATGATTATTAATTACTGATAATATTTCACTGGTATACATCGATGCTTCAGAAATAGGGCAATAGGGAAGGGGCAAAGACAGATAGGCTGTGCCTAAGGTATTAGTAGTGGCATCCCAGTCCGCCACAGCACCAGTCACCTGTTCACCCCTGCAACACAGAGCATGATAATAATAGATATAGATAGATAGATAGATAGATAGATAGATTAGATAAGATAAGATAACTGTAAATAGATAATATTAGAGTTAAGATAGATGTGTATATATATATATATCAATATATATATATATCTATATATATAGATAAGATAGATTGTAATTAGATACGCCTAAAGGTAAGTTAAGATAGGTAGATAGATATATAGATAAGATAGATTGTAAGTAGATAATATTAGAGTTAACATAAAATCATTATCATGCCCTAATGTTGCACCTTTGTCTTTTCTAAGTATCAATGTCTGCCAGGAACATATTATCACACTTCTCTCTTTTTCCAGGTGGGCATTCTCCATGACGCAACATGTGAGGGGAACATCAAGCAAGCTACATCCCTGCCTATTGCGAGGCCACCTTGACTCCAGACTTGTCACGGCAACGACCAAAGGGGAACTACAGCCAAAGAAAACCCAGGACAGGTAATTAATGATTATTAATTACTGATAATATTTCACTGGTATACATGGATGCTTCAGAAATAGGGCAATAGGGAATGGGCAAAGACAGATAGGCTGTGCCTAAGGTATTGGTAGTGGCATCCCAGTCCGTCACAGCACCAGTCACCTGCTCATCCCTGCAACACAGAGCATCATAATAATAGATATAGATAGATAGATAGATAGATAGATAGATAGATAGATAGATAGATAGATAGATAAGATAAGATAAGATAAGATAACTGTAAATAGATAATATTAGAGTTAAGATGTATGTATATATATATATATATATATATATATATATAGATATATATATAGATAGATAAGATAGATTGTAATTAGATACGCCTAAAGGTAAGTTAAGATAGGTAGATAGATATATAGATAAGATAGATTGTAAATAGATAATATTAGAGTTAAGATAAAATCATTATCATGCCCTAATGTTGCACCTTTGTCTTTTCTAAGTATCAATGTCTGCCAGGAACATATTATCACGCTTCTCTCTTTTTCCAGGTGGGCATTCTCCATGACGCAACATGTGAGGGGAACATCAAGCAAGCTACATCCCTGCCTATTGCGAGGCCACCTTGACTCCAGACTTGTCACGGCAACGACCAAAGGGGAACTACAGCCAAAGAAAACCCAGGACAGGTAATTAATGATTATTAATTACTGATAATATTTCACTGGTATACATGGATGCTTCAGAAATAGGGCAATAGGGAATGGGCAAAGACAGATAGGCTGTGCCTAAGGTATTGGTAGTGGCATCCCAGTCCGTCACAGCACCAGTCACCTGCTCATCCCTGCAACACAGAGCATCATAATAATAGATATAGATAGATAGATAGATAGATAGATAGATAGATAGATAGATAGATAAGATAAGATAAGATAAGATAACTGTAAATAGATAATATTAGAGTTAAGATGTATGTATATATATATATATATATATATATATATATAGATATATATATAGATAGATAAGATAGATTGTAATTAGATACGCCTAAAGGTAAGTTAAGATAGGTAGATAGATATATAGATAAGATAGATTGTAAATAGATAATATTAGAGTTAAGATAAAATCATTATCATGCCCTAATGTTGCACCTTTGTCTTTTCTAAGTATCAATGTCTGCCAGGAACATATTATCACGCTTCTCTCTTTTTCCAGGTGGGCATTCTCCATGACGCAACATGTGAGGGGAACATCAAGCAAGCTACATCCCTGCCTATTGCGAGGCCACCTTGACTCCAGACTTGTCACGGCAACGACCAAAGGGGAACTACAGCCAAAGAAAACCCAGGACAGGTAATTAATGATTATTAATTACTGATAATATTTCACTGGTATACATGGATGCTTCAGAAATAGGGCAATAGGGAATGGGCAAAGACAGATAGGCTGTGCCTAAGGTATTGGTAGTGGCATCCCAGTCCGTCACAGCACCAGTCACCTGCTCATCCCTGCAACACAGAGCATCATAATAATAGATATAGATAGATAGATAGATAGATAGATAGATAGATAAGATAAGATAAGATAAGATAACTGTAAATAGATAATATTAGAGTTAAGATGTATGTATATATATATATATATATATATATATATATATAGATATATATATAGATAGATAAGATAGATTGTAATTAGATACGCCTAAAGGTAAGTTAAGATAGGTAGATAGATATATAGATAAGATAGATTGTAAATAGATAATATTAGAGTTAAGATAAAATCATTATCATGCCCTAATGTTGCACCTTTGTCTTTTCTAAGTATCAATGTCTGCCAGGAACATATTATCACGCTTCTCTCTTTTTCCAGGTGGGCATTCTCCATGACGCAACATGTGAGGGGAACATCAAGCAAGCTACATCCATCCCTGCCTATTGCGAGGCCACCTTGACTCCAGACTTGTCACGGCAACGACCAAAGGGGAACTACAGCCAAAGAAAACCCAGGACAGGTAATTAATGATTATTAATTACTGATAATATTTCACTGGTATACATCGATGCTTCAGAAATAGGGCAATAGGGAAGGGGCAAAGACAGATAGGCTGTGCCTAAGGTATTAGTAGTGGCATCCCAGTCCGCCACAGCACCAGTCACCTGTTCACCCCTGCAACACAGAGCATGATAATAATAGATATAGATAGATAGATAGATAGATAGATAGATTAGATAAGATAAGATAACTGTAAATAGATAATATTAGAGTTAAGATAGATGTGTATATATATATATATCAATATATATATATATCTATATATATAGATAAGATAGATTGTAATTAGATACGCCTAAAGGTAAGTTAAGATAGGTAGATAGATATATAGATAAGATAGATTGTAAGTAGATAATATTAGAGTTAACATAAAATCATTATCATGCCCTAATGTTGCACCTTTGTCTTTTCTAAGTATCAATGTCTGCCAGGAACATATTATCACACTTCTCTCTTTTTCCAGGTGGGCATTCTCCATGACGCAACATGTGAGGGGAACATCAAGCAAGCTACATCCCTGCCTATTGCGAGGCCACCTTGACTCCAGACTTGTCACGGCAACGACCAAAGGGGAAATACAGCCAAAGAAAACCCAGGACAGGTAATTAATGATTATTAATTACTGATAATATTTCACTGGTATACATCGATGCTTCAGAAATAGGGCAATAGGGAAGGGGCAAAGACAGATAGGCTGTGCCTAAGGTATTAGTAGTGGCATCCCAGTCCGCCACAGCACCAGTCACCTGCTCACCCCTGCAACACAGAGCATGATAATAATAGATATAGATAGATAGATAGATAGATAGATAGATTAGATAAGATAAGATAAGATAACTGTAAATAGATAATATTAGAGTTAAGATGTATGTATATATATATATATAGATAGATAGATAAGATAGATTGTAATTAGATACGCCTAAAGGTAAGTTAAGATAGGTAGATAGATATATAGATAAGATAGATTGTAAATAGATAATATTAGAGTTAAGATAAAATCATTATCATGCCCTAATGTTGCACCTTTGTCTTTTCTAAGTATCAATGTCTGCCAGGAACATATTATCACGCTTCTCTCTTTTTCCAGGTGGGCATTCTCCATGACGCAACATGTGAGGGGAACATCAAGCAAGCTACATCCCTGCCTATTGCGAGGCCACCTTGACTCCAGACTTGTCACGGCAACGACCAAAGGGGAACTACAGCCAAAGAAAACCCAGGACAGGTAATTAATGATTATTAATTACTGATAATATTTCACTGGTATACATGGATGCTTCAGAAATAGGGCAATAGGGAATGGGCAAAGACAGATAGGCTGTGCCTAAGGTATTGGTAGTGGCATCCCAGTCCGTCACAGCACCAGTCACCTGCTCATCCCTGCAACACAGAGCATCATAATAATAGATATAGATAGATAGATAGATAGATAGATAGATAGATAGATAGATAGATAGATAGATAAGATAAGATAAGATAAGATAACTGTAAATAGATAATATTAGAGTTAAGATGTATGTATATATATATATATATATATATATATATATAGATATATATATAGATAGATAAGATAGATTGTAATTAGATACGCCTAAAGGTAAGTTAAGATAGGTAGATAGATATATAGATAAGATAGATTGTAAATAGATAATATTAGAGTTAAGATAAAATCATTATCATGCCCTAATGTTGCACCTTTGTCTTTTCTAAGTATCAATGTCTGCCAGGAACATATTATCACGCTTCTCTCTTTTTCCAGGTGGGCATTCTCCATGACGCAACATGTGAGGGGAACATCAAGCAAGCTACATCCATCCCTGCCTATTGCGAGGCCACCTTGACTCCAGACTTGTCACGGCAACGACCAAAGGGGAACTACAGCCAAAGAAAACCCAGGACAGGTAATTAATGATTATTAATTACTGATAATATTTCACTGGTATACATGGATGCTTCAGAAATAGGGCAATAGGGAATGGGCAAAGACAGATAGGCTGTGCCTAAGGTATTGGTAGTGGCATCCCAGTCCGTCACAGCACCAGTCACCTGCTCATCCCTGCAACACAGAGCATCATAATAATAGATATAGATAGATAGATAGATAGATAGATAGATAAGATAAGATAAGATAAGATAACTGTAAATAGATAATATTAGAGTTAAGATGTATGTATATATATATATATATATATATATATATATATAGATATATATATAGATAGATAAGATAGATTGTAATTAGATACGCCTAAAGGTAAGTTAAGATAGGTAGATAGATATATAGATAAGATAGATTGTAAATAGATAATATTAGAGTTAAGATAAAATCATTATCATGCCCTAATGTTGCACCTTTGTCTTTTCTAAGTATCAATGTCTGCCAGGAACATATTATCACGCTTCTCTCTTTTTCCAGGTGGGCATTCTCCATGACGCAACATGTGAGGGGAACATCAAGCAAGCTACATCCATCCCTGCCTATTGCGAGGCCACCTTGACTCCAGACTTGTCACGGCAACGACCAAAGGGGAACTACAGCCAAAGAAAACCCAGGACAGGTAATTAATGATTATTAATTACTGATAATATTTCACTGGTATACATCGATGCTTCAGAAATAGGGCAATAGGGAAGGGGCAAAGACAGATAGGCTGTGCCTAAGGTATTAGTAGTGGCATCCCAGTCCGCCACAGCACCAGTCACCTGTTCACCCCTGCAACACAGAGCATGATAATAATAGATATAGATAGATAGATAGATAGATAGATAGATTAGATAAGATAAGATAACTGTAAATAGATAATATTAGAGTTAAGATAGATGTGTATATATATATATATCAATATATATATATATCTATATATATAGATAAGATAGATTGTAATTAGATACGCCTAAAGGTAAGTTAAGATAGGTAGATAGATATATAGATAAGATAGATTGTAAGTAGATAATATTAGAGTTAACATAAAATCATTATCATGCCCTAATGTTGCACCTTTGTCTTTTCTAAGTATCAATGTCTGCCAGGAACATATTATCACACTTCTCTCTTTTTCCAGGTGGGCATTCTCCATGACGCAACATGTGAGGGGAACATCAAGCAAGCTACATCCCTGCCTATTGCGAGGCCACCTTGACTCCAGACTTGTCACGGCAACGACCAAAGGGGAACTACAGCCAAAGAAAACCCAGGACAGGTAATTAATGATTATTAATTACTGATAATATTTCACTGGTATACATGGATGCTTCAGAAATAGGGCAATAGGGAATGGGCAAAGACAGATAGGCTGTGCCTAAGGTATTGGTAGTGGCATCCCAGTCCGTCACAGCACCAGTCACCTGCTCATCCCTGCAACACAGAGCATCATAATAATAGATATAGATAGATAGATAGATAGATAGATAGATAGATAGATAGATAGATAGATAGATAGATAAGATAAGATAAGATAAGATAACTGTAAATAGATAATATTAGAGTTAAGATGTATGTATATATATATATATATATATATATATATATAGATATATATATAGATAGATAAGATAGATTGTAATTAGATACGCCTAAAGGTAAGTTAAGATAGGTAGATAGATATATAGATAAGATAGATTGTAAATAGATAATATTAGAGTTAAGATAAAATCATTATCATGCCCTAATGTTGCACCTTTGTCTTTTCTAAGTATCAATGTCTGCCAGGAACATATTATCACGCTTCTCTCTTTTTCCAGGTGGGCATTCTCCATGACGCAACATGTGAGGGGAACATCAAGCAAGCTACATCCCTGCCTATTGCGAGGCCACCTTGACTCCAGACTTGTCACGGCAACGACCAAAGGGGAACTACAGCCAAAGAAAACCCAGGACAGGTAATTAATGATTATTAATTACTGATAATATTTCACTGGTATACATGGATGCTTCAGAAATAGGGCAATAGGGAATGGGCAAAGACAGATAGGCTGTGCCTAAGGTATTGGTAGTGGCATCCCAGTCCGTCACAGCACCAGTCACCTGCTCATCCCTGCAACACAGAGCATCATAATAATAGATATAGATAGATAGATAGATAGATAGATAGATAGATAGATAGATAAGATAAGATAAGATAACTGTAAATAGATAATATTAGAGTTAAGATGTATGTATATATATATATATATATATATATATATATAGATATATATATAGATAGATAAGATAGATTGTAATTAGATACGCCTAAAGGTAAGTTAAGATAGGTAGATAGATATATAGATAAGATAGATTGTAAATAGATAATATTAGAGTTAAGATAAAATCATTATCATGCCCTAATGTTGCACCTTTGTCTTTTCTAAGTATCAATGTCTGCCAGGAACATATTATCACGCTTCTCTCTTTTTCCAGGTGGGCATTCTCCATGACGCAACATGTGAGGGGAACATCAAGCAAGCTACATCCATCCCTGCCTATTGCGAGGCCACCTTGACTCCAGACTTGTCACGGCAACGACCAAAGGGGAACTACAGCCAAAGAAAACCCAGGACAGGTAATTAATGATTATTAATTACTGATAATATTTCACTGGTATACATCGATGCTTCAGAAATAGGGCAATAGGGAAGGGGCAAAGACAGATAGGCTGTGCCTAAGGTATTAGTAGTGGCATCCCAGTCCGCCACAGCACCAGTCACCTGTTCACCCCTGCAACACAGAGCATGATAATAATAGATATAGATAGATAGATAGATAGATAGATAGATTAGATAAGATAAGATAACTGTAAATAGATAATATTAGAGTTAAGATAGATGTGTATATATATATATATCAATATATATATATATCTATATATATAGATAAGATAGATTGTAATTAGATACGCCTAAAGGTAAGTTAAGATAGGTAGATAGATATATAGATAAGATAGATTGTAAGTAGATAATATTAGAGTTAACATAAAATCATTATCATGCCCTAATGTTGCACCTTTGTCTTTTCTAAGTATCAATGTCTGCCAGGAACATATTATCACACTTCTCTCTTTTTCCAGGTGGGCATTCTCCATGACGCAACATGTGAGGGGAACATCAAGCAAGCTACATCCCTGCCTATTGCGAGGCCACCTTGACTCCAGACTTGTCACGGCAACGACCAAAGGGGAACTACAGCCAAAGAAAACCCAGGACAGGTAATTAATGATTATTAATTACTGATAATATTTCACTGGTATACATGGATGCTTCAGAAATAGGGCAATAGGGAATGGGCAAAGACAGATAGGCTGTGCCTAAGGTATTGGTAGTGGCATCCCAGTCCGTCACAGCACCAGTCACCTGCTCATCCCTGCAACACAGAGCATCATAATAATAGATATAGATAGATAGATAGATAGATAGATAGATAGATAGATAGATAGATAGATAGATAGATAGATAGATAAGATAAGATAAGATAAGATAACTGTAAATAGATAATATTAGAGTTAAGATGTATGTATATATATATATATATATATATATATATATAGATATATATATAGATAGATAAGATAGATTGTAATTAGATACGCCTAAAGGTAAGTTAAGATAGGTAGATAGATATATAGATAAGATAGATTGTAAATAGATAATATTAGAGTTAAGATAAAATCATTATCATGCCCTAATGTTGCACCTTTGTCTTTTCTAAGTATCAATGTCTGCCAGGAACATATTATCACGCTTCTCTCTTTTTCCAGGTGGGCATTCTCCATGACGCAACATGTGAGGGGAACATCAAGCAAGCTACATCCCTGCCTATTGCGAGGCCACCTTGACTCCAGACTTGTCACGGCAACGACCAAAGGGGAACTACAGCCAAAGAAAACCCAGGACAGGTAATTAATGATTATTAATTACTGATAATATTTCACTGGTATACATGGATGCTTCAGAAATAGGGCAATAGGGAATGGGCAAAGACAGATAGGCTGTGCCTAAGGTATTGGTAGTGGCATCCCAGTCCGTCACAGCACCAGTCACCTGCTCATCCCTGCAACACAGAGCATCATAATAATAGATATAGATAGATAGATAGATAGATAGATAGATAGATAGATAGATAAGATAAGATAAGATAACTGTAAATAGATAATATTAGAGTTAAGATGTATGTATATATATATATATATATATATATATATAGATATATATATAGATAGATAAGATAGATTGTAATTAGATACGCCTAAAGGTAAGTTAAGATAGGTAGATAGATATATAGATAAGATAGATTGTAAATAGATAATATTAGAGTTAAGATAAAATCATTATCATGCCCTAATGTTGCACCTTTGTCTTTTCTAAGTATCAATGTCTGCCAGGAACATATTATCACGCTTCTCTCTTTTTCCAGGTGGGCATTCTCCATGACGCAACATGTGAGGGGAACATCAAGCAAGCTACATCCATCCCTGCCTATTGCGAGGCCACCTTGACTCCAGACTTGTCACGGCAACGACCAAAGGGGAACTACAGCCAAAGAAAACCCAGGACAGGTAATTAATGATTATTAATTACTGATAATATTTCACTGGTATACATGGATGCTTCAGAAATAGGGCAATAGGGAATGGGCAAAGACAGATAGGCTGTGCCTAAGGTATTGGTAGTGGCATCCCAGTCCGTCACAGCACCAGTCACCTGCTCATCCCTGCAACACAGAGCATCATAATAATAGATATAGATAGATAGATAGATAGATAGATAGATAGATAGATAGATATAGATAGATAGATAAGATAAGATAAGATAAGATAACTGTAAATAGATAATATTAGAGTTAAGATGTATGTATATATATATATATATATATATATATATATAGATATATATATAGATAGATAAGATAGATTGTAATTAGATACGCCTAAAGGTAAGTTAAGATAGGTAGATAGATATATAGATAAGATAGATTGTAAATAGATAATATTAGAGTTAAGATAAAATCATTATCATGCCCTAATGTTGCACCTTTGTCTTTTCTAAGTATCAATGTCTGCCAGGAACATATTATCACGCTTCTCTCTTTTTCCAGGTGGGCATTCTCCATGACGCAACATGTGAGGGGAACATCAAGCAAGCTACATCCCTGCCTATTGCGAGGCCACCTTGACTCCAGACTTGTCACGGCAACGACCAAAGGGGAACTACAGCCAAAGAAAACCCAGGACAGGTAATTAATGATTATTAATTACTGATAATATTTCACTGGTATACATGGATGCTTCAGAAATAGGGCAATAGGGAATGGGCAAAGACAGATAGGCTGTGCCTAAGGTATTGGTAGTGGCATCCCAGTCCGTCACAGCACCAGTCACCTGCTCATCCCTGCAACACAGAGCATCATAATAATAGATATAGATAGATAGATAGATAGATAGATAGATAAGATAAGATAAGATAAGATAACTGTAAATAGATAATATTAGAGTTAAGATGTATGTATATATATATATATATATATATATATATATATAGATATATATATAGATAGATAAGATAGATTGTAATTAGATACGCCTAAAGGTAAGTTAAGATAGGTAGATAGATATATAGATAAGATAGATTGTAAATAGATAATATTAGAGTTAAGATAAAATCATTATCATGCCCTAATGTTGCACCTTTGTCTTTTCTAAGTATCAATGTCTGCCAGGAACATATTATCACGCTTCTCTCTTTTTCCAGGTGGGCATTCTCCATGACGCAACATGTGAGGGGAACATCAAGCAAGCTACATCCATCCCTGCCTATTGCGAGGCCACCTTGACTCCAGACTTGTCACGGCAACGACCAAAGGGGAACTACAGCCAAAGAAAACCCAGGACAGGTAATTAATGATTATTAATTACTGATAATATTTCACTGGTATACATCGATGCTTCAGAAATAGGGCAATAGGGAAGGGGCAAAGACAGATAGGCTGTGCCTAAGGTATTAGTAGTGGCATCCCAGTCCGCCACAGCACCAGTCACCTGTTCACCCCTGCAACACAGAGCATGATAATAATAGATATAGATAGATAGATAGATAGATAGATAGATTAGATAAGATAAGATAACTGTAAATAGATAATATTAGAGTTAAGATAGATGTGTATATATATATATATCAATATATATATATATCTATATATATAGATAAGATAGATTGTAATTAGATACGCCTAAAGGTAAGTTAAGATAGGTAGATAGATATATAGATAAGATAGATTGTAAGTAGATAATATTAGAGTTAACATAAAATCATTATCATGCCCTAATGTTGCACCTTTGTCTTTTCTAAGTATCAATGTCTGCCAGGAACATATTATCACACTTCTCTCTTTTTCCAGGTGGGCATTCTCCATGACGCAACATGTGAGGGGAACATCAAGCAAGCTACATCCCTGCCTATTGCGAGGCCACCTTGACTCCAGACTTGTCACGGCAACGACCAAAGGGGAACTACAGCCAAAGAAAACCCAGGACAGGTAATTAATGATTATTAATTACTGATAATATTTCACTGGTATACATGGATGCTTCAGAAATAGGGCAATAGGGAATGGGCAAAGACAGATAGGCTGTGCCTAAGGTATTGGTAGTGGCATCCCAGTCCGTCACAGCACCAGTCACCTGCTCATCCCTGCAACACAGAGCATCATAATAATAGATATAGATAGATAGATAGATAGATAGATAGATAGATAGATAGATAGATAGATAGATAGATAGATAAGATAAGATAAGATAAGATAACTGTAAATAGATAATATTAGAGTTAAGATGTATGTATATATATATATATATATATATATATATATAGATATATATATAGATAGATAAGATAGATTGTAATTAGATACGCCTAAAGGTAAGTTAAGATAGGTAGATAGATATATAGATAAGATAGATTGTAAATAGATAATATTAGAGTTAAGATAAAATCATTATCATGCCCTAATGTTGCACCTTTGTCTTTTCTAAGTATCAATGTCTGCCAGGAACATATTATCACGCTTCTCTCTTTTTCCAGGTGGGCATTCTCCATGACGCAACATGTGAGGGGAACATCAAGCAAGCTACATCCCTGCCTATTGCGAGGCCACCTTGACTCCAGACTTGTCACGGCAACGACCAAAGGGGAACTACAGCCAAAGAAAACCCAGGACAGGTAATTAATGATTATTAATTACTGATAATATTTCACTGGTATACATGGATGCTTCAGAAATAGGGCAATAGGGAATGGGCAAAGACAGATAGGCTGTGCCTAAGGTATTGGTAGTGGCATCCCAGTCCGTCACAGCACCAGTCACCTGCTCATCCCTGCAACACAGAGCATCATAATAATAGATATAGATAGATAGATAGATAGATAGATAGATAGATAGATAGATAAGATAAGATAAGATAACTGTAAATAGATAATATTAGAGTTAAGATGTATGTATATATATATATATATATATATATATATAGATATATATATAGATAGATAAGATAGATTGTAATTAGATACGCCTAAAGGTAAGTTAAGATAGGTAGATAGATATATAGATAAGATAGATTGTAAATAGATAATATTAGAGTTAAGATAAAATCATTATCATGCCCTAATGTTGCACCTTTGTCTTTTCTAAGTATCAATGTCTGCCAGGAACATATTATCACGCTTCTCTCTTTTTCCAGGTGGGCATTCTCCATGACGCAACATGTGAGGGGAACATCAAGCAAGCTACATCCATCCCTGCCTATTGCGAGGCCACCTTGACTCCAGACTTGTCACGGCAACGACCAAAGGGGAACTACAGCCAAAGAAAACCCAGGACAGGTAATTAATGATTATTAATTACTGATAATATTTCACTGGTATACATGGATGCTTCAGAAATAGGGCAATAGGGAATGGGCAAAGACAGATAGGCTGTGCCTAAGGTATTGGTAGTGGCATCCCAGTCCGTCACAGCACCAGTCACCTGCTCATCCCTGCAACACAGAGCATCATAATAATAGATATAGATAGATAGATAGATAGATAGATAGATAGATAGATAGATAGATAGATAGATAAGATAAGATAAGATAAGATAACTGTAAATAGATAATATTAGAGTTAAGATGTATGTATATATATATATATATATATATATATATAGATATATATATAGATAGATAAGATAGATTGTAATTAGATACGCCTAAAGGTAAGTTAAGATAGGTAGATAGATATATAGATAAGATAGATTGTAAATAGATAATATTAGAGTTAAGATAAAATCATTATCATGCCCTAATGTTGCACCTTTGTCTTTTCTAAGTATCAATGTCTGCCAGGAACATATTATCACGCTTCTCTCTTTTTCCAGGTGGGCATTCTCCATGACGCAACATGTGAGGGGAACATCAAGCAAGCTACATCCCTGCCTATTGCGAGGCCACCTTGACTCCAGACTTGTCACGGCAACGACCAAAGGGGAACTACAGCCAAAGAAAACCCAGGACAGGTAATTAATGATTATTAATTACTGATAATATTTCACTGGTATACATGGATGCTTCAGAAATAGGGCAATAGGGAATGGGCAAAGACAGATAGGCTGTGCCTAAGGTATTGGTAGTGGCATCCCAGTCCGTCACAGCACCAGTCACCTGCTCATCCCTGCAACACAGAGCATCATAATAATAGATATAGATAGATAGATAGATAGATAGATAGATAAGATAAGATAAGATAAGATAACTGTAAATAGATAATATTAGAGTTAAGATGTATGTATATATATATATATATATATATATATATATATAGATATATATATAGATAGATAAGATAGATTGTAATTAGATACGCCTAAAGGTAAGTTAAGATAGGTAGATAGATATATAGATAAGATAGATTGTAAATAGATAATATTAGAGTTAAGATAAAATCATTATCATGCCCTAATGTTGCACCTTTGTCTTTTCTAAGTATCAATGTCTGCCAGGAACATATTATCACGCTTCTCTCTTTTTCCAGGTGGGCATTCTCCATGACGCAACATGTGAGGGGAACATCAAGCAAGCTACATCCATCCCTGCCTATTGCGAGGCCACCTTGACTCCAGACTTGTCACGGCAACGACCAAAGGGGAACTACAGCCAAAGAAAACCCAGGACAGGTAATTAATGATTATTAATTACTGATAATATTTCACTGGTATACATCGATGCTTCAGAAATAGGGCAATAGGGAAGGGGCAAAGACAGATAGGCTGTGCCTAAGGTATTAGTAGTGGCATCCCAGTCCGCCACAGCACCAGTCACCTGTTCACCCCTGCAACACAGAGCATGATAATAATAGATATAGATAGATAGATAGATAGATAGATAGATTAGATAAGATAAGATAACTGTAAATAGATAATATTAGAGTTAAGATAGATGTGTATATATATATATATCAATATATATATATATCTATATATATAGATAAGATAGATTGTAATTAGATACGCCTAAAGGTAAGTTAAGATAGGTAGATAGATATATAGATAAGATAGATTGTAAGTAGATAATATTAGAGTTAACATAAAATCATTATCATGCCCTAATGTTGCACCTTTGTCTTTTCTAAGTATCAATGTCTGCCAGGAACATATTATCACACTTCTCTCTTTTTCCAGGTGGGCATTCTCCATGACGCAACATGTGAGGGGAACATCAAGCAAGCTACATCCCTGCCTATTGCGAGGCCACCTTGACTCCAGACTTGTCACGGCAACGACCAAAGGGGAACTACAGCCAAAGAAAACCCAGGACAGGTAATTAATGATTATTAATTACTGATAATATTTCACTGGTATACATGGATGCTTCAGAAATAGGGCAATAGGGAATGGGCAAAGACAGATAGGCTGTGCCTAAGGTATTGGTAGTGGCATCCCAGTCCGTCACAGCACCAGTCACCTGCTCATCCCTGCAACACAGAGCATCATAATAATAGATATAGATAGATAGATAGATAGATAGATAGATAGATAGATAGATAAGATAAGATAAGATAACTGTAAATAGATAATATTAGAGTTAAGATGTATGTATATATATATATATATATATATATATATATAGATATATATATAGATAGATAAGATAGATTGTAATTAGATACGCCTAAAGGTAAGTTAAGATAGGTAGATAGATATATAGATAAGATAGATTGTAAATAGATAATATTAGAGTTAAGATAAAATCATTATCATGCCCTAATGTTGCACCTTTGTCTTTTCTAAGTATCAATGTCTGCCAGGAACATATTATCACGCTTCTCTCTTTTTCCAGGTGGGCATTCTCCATGACGCAACATGTGAGGGGAACATCAAGCAAGCTACATCCATCCCTGCCTATTGCGAGGCCACCTTGACTCCAGACTTGTCACGGCAACGACCAAAGGGGAACTACAGCCAAAGAAAACCCAGGACAGGTAATTAATGATTATTAATTACTGATAATATTTCACTGGTATACATCGATGCTTCAGAAATAGGGCAATAGGGAAGGGGCAAAGACAGATAGGCTGTGCCTAAGGTATTAGTAGTGGCATCCCAGTCCGCCACAGCACCAGTCACCTGTTCACCCCTGCAACACAGAGCATGATAATAATAGATATAGATAGATAGATAGATAGATAGATAGATTAGATAAGATAAGATAACTGTAAATAGATAATATTAGAGTTAAGATAGATGTGTATATATATATATATCAATATATATATATATCTATATATATAGATAAGATAGATTGTAATTAGATACGCCTAAAGGTAAGTTAAGATAGGTAGATAGATATATAGATAAGATAGATTGTAAGTAGATAATATTAGAGTTAACATAAAATCATTATCATGCCCTAATGTTGCACCTTTGTCTTTTCTAAGTATCAATGTCTGCCAGGAACATATTATCACACTTCTCTCTTTTTCCAGGTGGGCATTCTCCATGACGCAACATGTGAGGGGAACATCAAGCAAGCTACATCCCTGCCTATTGCGAGGCCACCTTGACTCCAGACTTGTCACGGCAACGACCAAAGGGGAACTACAGCCAAAGAAAACCCAGGACAGGTAATTAATGATTATTAATTACTGATAATATTTCACTGGTATACATGGATGCTTCAGAAATAGGGCAATAGGGAATGGGCAAAGACAGATAGGCTGTGCCTAAGGTATTGGTAGTGGCATCCCAGTCCGTCACAGCACCAGTCACCTGCTCATCCCTGCAACACAGAGCATCATAATAATAGATATAGATAGATAGATAGATAGATAGATAGATAGATAGATAGATAGATAGATAGATAAGATAAGATAAGATAAGATAACTGTAAATAGATAATATTAGAGTTAAGATGTATGTATATATATATATATATATATATATATATATAGATATATATATAGATAGATAAGATAGATTGTAATTAGATACGCCTAAAGGTAAGTTAAGATAGGTAGATAGATATATAGATAAGATAGATTGTAAATAGATAATATTAGAGTTAAGATAAAATCATTATCATGCCCTAATGTTGCACCTTTGTCTTTTCTAAGTATCAATGTCTGCCAGGAACATATTATCACGCTTCTCTCTTTTTCCAGGTGGGCATTCTCCATGACGCAACATGTGAGGGGAACATCAAGCAAGCTACATCCCTGCCTATTGCGAGGCCACCTTGACTCCAGACTTGTCACGGCAACGACCAAAGGGGAACTACAGCCAAAGAAAACCCAGGACAGGTAATTAATGATTATTAATTACTGATAATATTTCACTGGTATACATGGATGCTTCAGAAATAGGGCAATAGGGAATGGGCAAAGACAGATAGGCTGTGCCTAAGGTATTGGTAGTGGCATCCCAGTCCGTCACAGCACCAGTCACCTGCTCATCCCTGCAACACAGAGCATCATAATAATAGATATAGATAGATAGATAGATAGATAGATAGATAGATAGATAGATAAGATAAGATAAGATAACTGTAAATAGATAATATTAGAGTTAAGATGTATGTATATATATATATATATATATATATATATATAGATATATATATAGATAGATAAGATAGATTGTAATTAGATACGCCTAAAGGTAAGTTAAGATAGGTAGATAGATATATAGATAAGATAGATTGTAAATAGATAATATTAGAGTTAAGATAAAATCATTATCATGCCCTAATGTTGCACCTTTGTCTTTTCTAAGTATCAATGTCTGCCAGGAACATATTATCACGCTTCTCTCTTTTTCCAGGTGGGCATTCTCCATGACGCAACATGTGAGGGGAACATCAAGCAAGCTACATCCATCCCTGCCTATTGCGAGGCCACCTTGACTCCAGACTTGTCACGGCAACGACCAAAGGGGAACTACAGCCAAAGAAAACCCAGGACAGGTAATTAATGATTATTAATTACTGATAATATTTCACTGGTATACATGGATGCTTCAGAAATAGGGCAATAGGGAATGGGCAAAGACAGATAGGCTGTGCCTAAGGTATTGGTAGTGGCATCCCAGTCCGTCACAGCACCAGTCACCTGCTCATCCCTGCAACACAGAGCATCATAATAATAGATATAGATAGATAGATAGATAGATAGATAGATAGATAGATAGATAGATAGATAAGATAAGATAAGATAAGATAACTGTAAATAGATAATATTAGAGTTAAGATGTATGTATATATATATATATATATATATATATATATAGATATATATATAGATAGATAAGATAGATTGTAATTAGATACGCCTAAAGGTAAGTTAAGATAGGTAGATAGATATATAGATAAGATAGATTGTAAATAGATAATATTAGAGTTAAGATAAAATCATTATCATGCCCTAATGTTGCACCTTTGTCTTTTCTAAGTATCAATGTCTGCCAGGAACATATTATCACGCTTCTCTCTTTTTCCAGGTGGGCATTCTCCATGACGCAACATGTGAGGGGAACATCAAGCAAGCTACATCCATCCCTGCCTATTGCGAGGCCACCTTGACTCCAGACTTGTCACGGCAACGACCAAAGGGGAACTACAGCCAAAGAAAACCCAGGACAGGTAATTAATGATTATTAATTACTGATAATATTTCACTGGTATACATGGATGCTTCAGAAATAGGGCAATAGGGAATGGGCAAAGACAGATAGGCTGTGCCTAAGGTATTGGTAGTGGCATCCCAGTCCGTCACAGCACCAGTCACCTGCTCATCCCTGCAACACAGAGCATCATAATAATAGATATAGATAGATAGATAGATAGATAGATAGATAGATAGATAGATAGATAAGATAAGATAAGATAAGATAACTGTAAATAGATAATATTAGAGTTAAGATGTATGTATATATATATATATATATATATATATATATAGATATATATATAGATAGATAAGATAGATTGTAATTAGATACGCCTAAAGGTAAGTTAAGATAGGTAGATAGATATATAGATAAGATAGATTGTAAATAGATAATATTAGAGTTAAGATAAAATCATTATCATGCCCTAATGTTGCACCTTTGTCTTTTCTAAGTATCAATGTCTGCCAGGAACATATTATCACGCTTCTCTCTTTTTCCAGGTGGGCATTCTCCATGACGCAACATGTGAGGGGAACATCAAGCAAGCTACATCCCTGCCTATTGCGAGGCCACCTTGACTCCAGACTTGTCACGGCAACGACCAAAGGGGAACTACAGCCAAAGAAAACCCAGGACAGGTAATTAATGATTATTAATTACTGATAATATTTCACTGGTATACATGGATGCTTCAGAAATAGGGCAATAGGGAATGGGCAAAGACAGATAGGCTGTGCCTAAGGTATTGGTAGTGGCATCCCAGTCCGTCACAGCACCAGTCACCTGCTCATCCCTGCAACACAGAGCATCATAATAATAGATATAGATAGATAGATAGATAGATAGATAGATAGATAGATAGATAAGATAAGATAAGATAAGATAACTGTAAATAGATAATATTAGAGTTAAGATGTATGTATATATATATATATATATATATATATATATATAGATATATATATAGATAGATAAGATAGATTGTAATTAGATACGCCTAAAGGTAAGTTAAGATAGGTAGATAGATATATAGATAAGATAGATTGTAAATAGATAATATTAGAGTTAAGATAAAATCATTATCATGCCCTAATGTTGCACCTTTGTCTTTTCTAAGTATCAATGTCTGCCAGGAACATATTATCACGCTTCTCTCTTTTTCCAGGTGGGCATTCTCCATGACGCAACATGTGAGGGGAACATCAAGCAAGCTACATCCCTGCCTATTGCGAGGCCACCTTGACTCCAGACTTGTCACGGCAACGACCAAAGGGGAACTACAGCCAAAGAAAACCCAGGACAGGTAATTAATGATTATTAATTACTGATAATATTTCACTGGTATACATGGATGCTTCAGAAATAGGGCAATAGGGAATGGGCAAAGACAGATAGGCTGTGCCTAAGGTATTGGTAGTGGCATCCCAGTCCGTCACAGCACCAGTCACCTGCTCATCCCTGCAACACAGAGCATCATAATAATAGATATAGATAGATAGATAGATAGATAGATAGATAAGATAAGATAAGATAAGATAACTGTAAATAGATAATATTAGAGTTAAGATGTATGTATATATATATATATATATATATATATATATATAGATATATATATAGATAGATAAGATAGATTGTAATTAGATACGCCTAAAGGTAAGTTAAGATAGGTAGATAGATATATAGATAAGATAGATTGTAAATAGATAATATTAGAGTTAAGATAAAATCATTATCATGCCCTAATGTTGCACCTTTGTCTTTTCTAAGTATCAATGTCTGCCAGGAACATATTATCACGCTTCTCTCTTTTTCCAGGTGGGCATTCTCCATGACGCAACATGTGAGGGGAACATCAAGCAAGCTACATCCATCCCTGCCTATTGCGAGGCCACCTTGACTCCAGACTTGTCACGGCAACGACCAAAGGGGAACTACAGCCAAAGAAAACCCAGGACAGGTAATTAATGATTATTAATTACTGATAATATTTCACTGGTATACATCGATGCTTCAGAAATAGGGCAATAGGGAAGGGGCAAAGACAGATAGGCTGTGCCTAAGGTATTAGTAGTGGCATCCCAGTCCGCCACAGCACCAGTCACCTGTTCACCCCTGCAACACAGAGCATGATAATAATAGATATAGATAGATAGATAGATAGATAGATAGATTAGATAAGATAAGATAACTGTAAATAGATAATATTAGAGTTAAGATAGATGTGTATATATATATATATCAATATATATATATATCTATATATATAGATAAGATAGATTGTAATTAGATACGCCTAAAGGTAAGTTAAGATAGGTAGATAGATATATAGATAAGATAGATTGTAAGTAGATAATATTAGAGTTAACATAAAATCATTATCATGCCCTAATGTTGCACCTTTGTCTTTTCTAAGTATCAATGTCTGCCAGGAACATATTATCACACTTCTCTCTTTTTCCAGGTGGGCATTCTCCATGACGCAACATGTGAGGGGAACATCAAGCAAGCTACATCCCTGCCTATTGCGAGGCCACCTTGACTCCAGACTTGTCACGGCAACGACCAAAGGGGAAATACAGCCAAAGAAAACCCAGGACAGGTAATTAATGATTATTAATTACTGATAATATTTCACTGGTATACATCGATGCTTCAGAAATAGGGCAATAGGGAAGGGGCAAAGACAGATAGGCTGTGCCTAAGGTATTAGTAGTGGCATCCCAGTCCGCCACAGCACCAGTCACCTGCTCACCCCTGCAACACAGAGCATGATAATAATAGATATAGATAGATAGATAGATAGATAGATAGATAGATTAGATAAGATAAGATAAGATAACTGTAAATAGATAATATTAGAGTTAAGATGTATGTATATATATATATATAGATAGATAGATAAGATAGATTGTAATTAGATACGCCTAAAGGTAAGTTAAGATAGGTAGATAGATATATAGATAAGATAGATTGTAAATAGATAATATTAGAGTTAAGATAAAATCATTATCATGCCCTAATGTTGCACCTTTGTCTTTTCTAAGTATCAATGTCTGCCAGGAACATATTATCACGCTTCTCTCTTTTTCCAGGTGGGCATTCTCCATGACGCAACATGTGAGGGGAACATCAAGCAAGCTACATCCCTGCCTATTGCGAGGCCACCTTGACTCCAGACTTGTCACGGCAACGACCAAAGGGGAACTACAGCCAAAGAAAACCCAGGACAGGTAATTAATGATTATTAATTACTGATAATATTTCACTGGTATACATGGATGCTTCAGAAATAGGGCAATAGGGAATGGGCAAAGACAGATAGGCTGTGCCTAAGGTATTGGTAGTGGCATCCCAGTCCGTCACAGCACCAGTCACCTGCTCATCCCTGCAACACAGAGCATCATAATAATAGATATAGATAGATAGATAGATAGATAGATAGATAGATAGATAGATAGATAAGATAAGATAAGATAAGATAACTGTAAATAGATAATATTAGAGTTAAGATGTATGTATATATATATATATATATATATATATATATAGATATATATATAGATAGATAAGATAGATTGTAATTAGATACGCCTAAAGGTAAGTTAAGATAGGTAGATAGATATATAGATAAGATAGATTGTAAATAGATAATATTAGAGTTAAGATAAAATCATTATCATGCCCTAATGTTGCACCTTTGTCTTTTCTAAGTATCAATGTCTGCCAGGAACATATTATCACGCTTCTCTCTTTTTCCAGGTGGGCATTCTCCATGACGCAACATGTGAGGGGAACATCAAGCAAGCTACATCCATCCCTGCCTATTGCGAGGCCACCTTGACTCCAGACTTGTCACGGCAACGACCAAAGGGGAACTACAGCCAAAGAAAACCCAGGACAGGTAATTAATGATTATTAATTACTGATAATATTTCACTGGTATACATGGATGCTTCAGAAATAGGGCAATAGGGAATGGGCAAAGACAGATAGGCTGTGCCTAAGGTATTGGTAGTGGCATCCCAGTCCGTCACAGCACCAGTCACCTGCTCATCCCTGCAACACAGAGCATCATAATAATAGATATAGATAGATAGATAGATAGATAGATAGATAAGATAAGATAAGATAAGATAACTGTAAATAGATAATATTAGAGTTAAGATGTATGTATATATATATATATATATATATATATATATATAGATATATATATAGATAGATAAGATAGATTGTAATTAGATACGCCTAAAGGTAAGTTAAGATAGGTAGATAGATATATAGATAAGATAGATTGTAAATAGATAATATTAGAGTTAAGATAAAATCATTATCATGCCCTAATGTTGCACCTTTGTCTTTTCTAAGTATCAATGTCTGCCAGGAACATATTATCACGCTTCTCTCTTTTTCCAGGTGGGCATTCTCCATGACGCAACATGTGAGGGGAACATCAAGCAAGCTACATCCATCCCTGCCTATTGCGAGGCCACCTTGACTCCAGACTTGTCACGGCAACGACCAAAGGGGAACTACAGCCAAAGAAAACCCAGGACAGGTAATTAATGATTATTAATTACTGATAATATTTCACTGGTATACATCGATGCTTCAGAAATAGGGCAATAGGGAAGGGGCAAAGACAGATAGGCTGTGCCTAAGGTATTAGTAGTGGCATCCCAGTCCGCCACAGCACCAGTCACCTGTTCACCCCTGCAACACAGAGCATGATAATAATAGATATAGATAGATAGATAGATAGATAGATAGATTAGATAAGATAAGATAACTGTAAATAGATAATATTAGAGTTAAGATAGATGTGTATATATATATATATCAATATATATATATATCTATATATATAGATAAGATAGATTGTAATTAGATACGCCTAAAGGTAAGTTAAGATAGGTAGATAGATATATAGATAAGATAGATTGTAAGTAGATAATATTAGAGTTAACATAAAATCATTATCATGCCCTAATGTTGCACCTTTGTCTTTTCTAAGTATCAATGTCTGCCAGGAACATATTATCACACTTCTCTCTTTTTCCAGGTGGGCATTCTCCATGACGCAACATGTGAGGGGAACATCAAGCAAGCTACATCCCTGCCTATTGCGAGGCCACCTTGACTCCAGACTTGTCACGGCAACGACCAAAGGGGAACTACAGCCAAAGAAAACCCAGGACAGGTAATTAATGATTATTAATTACTGATAATATTTCACTGGTATACATGGATGCTTCAGAAATAGGGCAATAGGGAATGGGCAAAGACAGATAGGCTGTGCCTAAGGTATTGGTAGTGGCATCCCAGTCCGTCACAGCACCAGTCACCTGCTCATCCCTGCAACACAGAGCATCATAATAATAGATATAGATAGATAGATAGATAGATAGATAGATAGATAGATAGATAGATAGATAAGATAAGATAAGATAAGATAACTGTAAATAGATAATATTAGAGTTAAGATGTATGTATATATATATATATATATATATATATATATAGATATATATATAGATAGATAAGATAGATTGTAATTAGATACGCCTAAAGGTAAGTTAAGATAGGTAGATAGATATATAGATAAGATAGATTGTAAATAGATAATATTAGAGTTAAGATAAAATCATTATCATGCCCTAATGTTGCACCTTTGTCTTTTCTAAGTATCAATGTCTGCCAGGAACATATTATCACGCTTCTCTCTTTTTCCAGGTGGGCATTCTCCATGACGCAACATGTGAGGGGAACATCAAGCAAGCTACATCCCTGCCTATTGCGAGGCCACCTTGACTCCAGACTTGTCACGGCAACGACCAAAGGGGAACTACAGCCAAAGAAAACCCAGGACAGGTAATTAATGATTATTAATTACTGATAATATTTCACTGGTATACATGGATGCTTCAGAAATAGGGCAATAGGGAATGGGCAAAGACAGATAGGCTGTGCCTAAGGTATTGGTAGTGGCATCCCAGTCCGTCACAGCACCAGTCACCTGCTCATCCCTGCAACACAGAGCATCATAATAATAGATATAGATAGATAGATAGATAGATAGATAGATAGATAGATAGATAGATAAGATAAGATAAGATAACTGTAAATAGATAATATTAGAGTTAAGATGTATGTATATATATATATATATATATATATATATATAGATATATATATAGATAGATAAGATAGATTGTAATTAGATACGCCTAAAGGTAAGTTAAGATAGGTAGATAGATATATAGATAAGATAGATTGTAAATAGATAATATTAGAGTTAAGATAAAATCATTATCATGCCCTAATGTTGCACCTTTGTCTTTTCTAAGTATCAATGTCTGCCAGGAACATATTATCACGCTTCTCTCTTTTTCCAGGTGGGCATTCTCCATGACGCAACATGTGAGGGGAACATCAAGCAAGCTACATCCATCCCTGCCTATTGCGAGGCCACCTTGACTCCAGACTTGTCACGGCAACGACCAAAGGGGAACTACAGCCAAAGAAAACCCAGGACAGGTAATTAATGATTATTAATTACTGATAATATTTCACTGGTATACATGGATGCTTCAGAAATAGGGCAATAGGGAATGGGCAAAGACAGATAGGCTGTGCCTAAGGTATTGGTAGTGGCATCCCAGTCCGTCACAGCACCAGTCACCTGCTCATCCCTGCAACACAGAGCATCATAATAATAGATATAGATAGATAGATAGATAGATAGATAGATAGATAGATAGATAGATAGATAAGATAAGATAAGATAAGATAACTGTAAATAGATAATATTAGAGTTAAGATGTATGTATATATATATATATATATATATATATATATAGATATATATATAGATAGATAAGATAGATTGTAATTAGATACGCCTAAAGGTAAGTTAAGATAGGTAGATAGATATATAGATAAGATAGATTGTAAATAGATAATATTAGAGTTAAGATAAAATCATTATCATGCCCTAATGTTGCACCTTTGTCTTTTCTAAGTATCAATGTCTGCCAGGAACATATTATCACGCTTCTCTCTTTTTCCAGGTGGGCATTCTCCATGACGCAACATGTGAGGGGAACATCAAGCAAGCTACATCCCTGCCTATTGCGAGGCCACCTTGACTCCAGACTTGTCACGGCAACGACCAAAGGGGAACTACAGCCAAAGAAAACCCAGGACAGGTAATTAATGATTATTAATTACTGATAATATTTCACTGGTATACATGGATGCTTCAGAAATAGGGCAATAGGGAATGGGCAAAGACAGATAGGCTGTGCCTAAGGTATTGGTAGTGGCATCCCAGTCCGTCACAGCACCAGTCACCTGCTCATCCCTGCAACACAGAGCATCATAATAATAGATATAGATAGATAGATAGATAGATAGATAGATAGATAGATAAGATAAGATAAGATAAGATAACTGTAAATAGATAATATTAGAGTTAAGATGTATGTATATATATATATATATATATATATATATATATATAGATATATATATAGATAGATAAGATAGATTGTAATTAGATACGCCTAAAGGTAAGTTAAGATAGGTAGATAGATATATAGATAAGATAGATTGTAAATAGATAATATTAGAGTTAAGATAAAATCATTATCATGCCCTAATGTTGCACCTTTGTCTTTTCTAAGTATCAATGTCTGCCAGGAACATATTATCACGCTTCTCTCTTTTTCCAGGTGGGCATTCTCCATGACGCAACATGTGAGGGGAACATCAAGCAAGCTACATCCATCCCTGCCTATTGCGAGGCCACCTTGACTCCAGACTTGTCACGGCAACGACCAAAGGGGAACTACAGCCAAAGAAAACCCAGGACAGGTAATTAATGATTATTAATTACTGATAATATTTCACTGGTATACATCGATGCTTCAGAAATAGGGCAATAGGGAAGGGGCAAAGACAGATAGGCTGTGCCTAAGGTATTAGTAGTGGCATCCCAGTCCGCCACAGCACCAGTCACCTGTTCACCCCTGCAACACAGAGCATGATAATAATAGATATAGATAGATAGATAGATAGATAGATAGATTAGATAAGATAAGATAACTGTAAATAGATAATATTAGAGTTAAGATAGATGTGTATATATATATATATCAATATATATATATATCTATATATATAGATAAGATAGATTGTAATTAGATACGCCTAAAGGTAAGTTAAGATAGGTAGATAGATATATAGATAAGATAGATTGTAAGTAGATAATATTAGAGTTAACATAAAATCATTATCATGCCCTAATGTTGCACCTTTGTCTTTTCTAAGTATCAATGTCTGCCAGGAACATATTATCACACTTCTCTCTTTTTCCAGGTGGGCATTCTCCATGACGCAACATGTGAGGGGAACATCAAGCAAGCTACATCCCTGCCTATTGCGAGGCCACCTTGACTCCAGACTTGTCACGGCAACGACCAAAGGGGAACTACAGCCAAAGAAAACCCAGGACAGGTAATTAATGATTATTAATTACTGATAATATTTCACTGGTATACATGGATGCTTCAGAAATAGGGCAATAGGGAATGGGCAAAGACAGATAGGCTGTGCCTAAGGTATTGGTAGTGGCATCCCAGTCCGTCACAGCACCAGTCACCTGCTCATCCCTGCAACACAGAGCATCATAATAATAGATATAGATAGATAGATAGATAGATAGATAGATAGATAGATAGATAGATAGATAGATAGATAAGATAAGATAAGATAAGATAACTGTAAATAGATAATATTAGAGTTAAGATGTATGTATATATATATATATATATATATATATATATAGATATATATATAGATAGATAAGATAGATTGTAATTAGATACGCCTAAAGGTAAGTTAAGATAGGTAGATAGATATATAGATAAGATAGATTGTAAATAGATAATATTAGAGTTAAGATAAAATCATTATCATGCCCTAATGTTGCACCTTTGTCTTTTCTAAGTATCAATGTCTGCCAGGAACATATTATCACGCTTCTCTCTTTTTCCAGGTGGGCATTCTCCATGACGCAACATGTGAGGGGAACATCAAGCAAGCTACATCCCTGCCTATTGCGAGGCCACCTTGACTCCAGACTTGTCACGGCAACGACCAAAGGGGAACTACAGCCAAAGAAAACCCAGGACAGGTAATTAATGATTATTAATTACTGATAATATTTCACTGGTATACATGGATGCTTCAGAAATAGGGCAATAGGGAATGGGCAAAGACAGATAGGCTGTGCCTAAGGTATTGGTAGTGGCATCCCAGTCCGTCACAGCACCAGTCACCTGCTCATCCCTGCAACACAGAGCATCATAATAATAGATATAGATAGATAGATAGATAGATAGATAGATAGATAGATAGATAGATAAGATAAGATAAGATAAGATAACTGTAAATAGATAATATTAGAGTTAAGATGTATGTATATATATATATATATATATATATATATATAGATATATATATAGATAGATAAGATAGATTGTAATTAGATACGCCTAAAGGTAAGTTAAGATAGGTAGATAGATATATAGATAAGATAGATTGTAAATAGATAATATTAGAGTTAAGATAAAATCATTATCATGCCCTAATGTTGCACCTTTGTCTTTTCTAAGTATCAATGTCTGCCAGGAACATATTATCACGCTTCTCTCTTTTTCCAGGTGGGCATTCTCCATGACGCAACATGTGAGGGGAACATCAAGCAAGCTACATCCATCCCTGCCTATTGCGAGGCCACCTTGACTCCAGACTTGTCACGGCAACGACCAAAGGGGAACTACAGCCAAAGAAAACCCAGGACAGGTAATTAATGATTATTAATTACTGATAATATTTCACTGGTATACATCGATGCTTCAGAAATAGGGCAATAGGGAAGGGGCAAAGACAGATAGGCTGTGCCTAAGGTATTAGTAGTGGCATCCCAGTCCGCCACAGCACCAGTCACCTGTTCACCCCTGCAACACAGAGCATGATAATAATAGATATAGATAGATAGATAGATAGATAGATAGATTAGATAAGATAAGATAACTGTAAATAGATAATATTAGAGTTAAGATAGATGTGTATATATATATATATCAATATATATATATATCTATATATATAGATAAGATAGATTGTAATTAGATACGCCTAAAGGTAAGTTAAGATAGGTAGATAGATATATAGATAAGATAGATTGTAAGTAGATAATATTAGAGTTAACATAAAATCATTATCATGCCCTAATGTTGCACCTTTGTCTTTTCTAAGTATCAATGTCTGCCAGGAACATATTATCACACTTCTCTCTTTTTCCAGGTGGGCATTCTCCATGACGCAACATGTGAGGGGAACATCAAGCAAGCTACATCCCTGCCTATTGCGAGGCCACCTTGACTCCAGACTTGTCACGGCAACGACCAAAGGGGAAATACAGCCAAAGAAAACCCAGGACAGGTAATTAATGATTATTAATTACTGATAATATTTCACTGGTATACATCGATGCTTCAGAAATAGGGCAATAGGGAAGGGGCAAAGACAGATAGGCTGTGCCTAAGGTATTAGTAGTGGCATCCCAGTCCGCCACAGCACCAGTCACCTGCTCACCCCTGCAACACAGAGCATGATAATAATAGATATAGATAGATAGATAGATAGATAGATAGATAGATTAGATAAGATAAGATAAGATAACTGTAAATAGATAATATTAGAGTTAAGATGTATGTATATATATATATATAGATAGATAGATAAGATAGATTGTAATTAGATACGCCTAAAGGTAAGTTAAGATAGGTAGATAGATATATAGATAAGATAGATTGTAAATAGATAATATTAGAGTTAAGATAAAATCATTATCATGCCCTAATGTTGCACCTTTGTCTTTTCTAAGTATCAATGTCTGCCAGGAACATATTATCACGCTTCTCTCTTTTTCCAGGTGGGCATTCTCCATGACGCAACATGTGAGGGGAACATCAAGCAAGCTACATCCCTGCCTATTGCGAGGCCACCTTGACTCCAGACTTGTCACGGCAACGACCAAAGGGGAACTACAGCCAAAGAAAACCCAGGACAGGTAATTAATGATTATTAATTACTGATAATATTTCACTGGTATACATGGATGCTTCAGAAATAGGGCAATAGGGAATGGGCAAAGACAGATAGGCTGTGCCTAAGGTATTGGTAGTGGCATCCCAGTCCGTCACAGCACCAGTCACCTGCTCATCCCTGCAACACAGAGCATCATAATAATAGATATAGATAGATAGATAGATAGATAGATAGATAGATAGATAGATAGATAGATAAGATAAGATAAGATAAGATAACTGTAAATAGATAATATTAGAGTTAAGATGTATGTATATATATATATATATATATATATATATATAGATATATATATAGATAGATAAGATAGATTGTAATTAGATACGCCTAAAGGTAAGTTAAGATAGGTAGATAGATATATAGATAAGATAGATTGTAAATAGATAATATTAGAGTTAAGATAAAATCATTATCATGCCCTAATGTTGCACCTTTGTCTTTTCTAAGTATCAATGTCTGCCAGGAACATATTATCACGCTTCTCTCTTTTTCCAGGTGGGCATTCTCCATGACGCAACATGTGAGGGGAACATCAAGCAAGCTACATCCATCCCTGCCTATTGCGAGGCCACCTTGACTCCAGACTTGTCACGGCAACGACCAAAGGGGAACTACAGCCAAAGAAAACCCAGGACAGGTAATTAATGATTATTAATTACTGATAATATTTCACTGGTATACATGGATGCTTCAGAAATAGGGCAATAGGGAATGGGCAAAGACAGATAGGCTGTGCCTAAGGTATTGGTAGTGGCATCCCAGTCCGTCACAGCACCAGTCACCTGCTCATCCCTGCAACACAGAGCATCATAATAATAGATATAGATAGATAGATAGATAGATAGATAGATAAGATAAGATAAGATAAGATAACTGTAAATAGATAATATTAGAGTTAAGATGTATGTATATATATATATATATATATATATATATATATAGATATATATATAGATAGATAAGATAGATTGTAATTAGATACGCCTAAAGGTAAGTTAAGATAGGTAGATAGATATATAGATAAGATAGATTGTAAATAGATAATATTAGAGTTAAGATAAAATCATTATCATGCCCTAATGTTGCACCTTTGTCTTTTCTAAGTATCAATGTCTGCCAGGAACATATTATCACGCTTCTCTCTTTTTCCAGGTGGGCATTCTCCATGACGCAACATGTGAGGGGAACATCAAGCAAGCTACATCCATCCCTGCCTATTGCGAGGCCACCTTGACTCCAGACTTGTCACGGCAACGACCAAAGGGGAACTACAGCCAAAGAAAACCCAGGACAGGTAATTAATGATTATTAATTACTGATAATATTTCACTGGTATACATCGATGCTTCAGAAATAGGGCAATAGGGAAGGGGCAAAGACAGATAGGCTGTGCCTAAGGTATTAGTAGTGGCATCCCAGTCCGCCACAGCACCAGTCACCTGTTCACCCCTGCAACACAGAGCATGATAATAATAGATATAGATAGATAGATAGATAGATAGATAGATTAGATAAGATAAGATAACTGTAAATAGATAATATTAGAGTTAAGATAGATGTGTATATATATATATATCAATATATATATATATCTATATATATAGATAAGATAGATTGTAATTAGATACGCCTAAAGGTAAGTTAAGATAGGTAGATAGATATATAGATAAGATAGATTGTAAGTAGATAATATTAGAGTTAACATAAAATCATTATCATGCCCTAATGTTGCACCTTTGTCTTTTCTAAGTATCAATGTCTGCCAGGAACATATTATCACACTTCTCTCTTTTTCCAGGTGGGCATTCTCCATGACGCAACATGTGAGGGGAACATCAAGCAAGCTACATCCCTGCCTATTGCGAGGCCACCTTGACTCCAGACTTGTCACGGCAACGACCAAAGGGGAACTACAGCCAAAGAAAACCCAGGACAGGTAATTAATGATTATTAATTACTGATAATATTTCACTGGTATACATGGATGCTTCAGAAATAGGGCAATAGGGAATGGGCAAAGACAGATAGGCTGTGCCTAAGGTATTGGTAGTGGCATCCCAGTCCGTCACAGCACCAGTCACCTGCTCATCCCTGCAACACAGAGCATCATAATAATAGATATAGATAGATAGATAGATAGATAGATAGATAGATAGATAGATAGATAGATAGATAAGATAAGATAAGATAAGATAACTGTAAATAGATAATATTAGAGTTAAGATGTATGTATATATATATATATATATATATATATATATAGATATATATATAGATAGATAAGATAGATTGTAATTAGATACGCCTAAAGGTAAGTTAAGATAGGTAGATAGATATATAGATAAGATAGATTGTAAATAGATAATATTAGAGTTAAGATAAAATCATTATCATGCCCTAATGTTGCACCTTTGTCTTTTCTAAGTATCAATGTCTGCCAGGAACATATTATCACGCTTCTCTCTTTTTCCAGGTGGGCATTCTCCATGACGCAACATGTGAGGGGAACATCAAGCAAGCTACATCCCTGCCTATTGCGAGGCCACCTTGACTCCAGACTTGTCACGGCAACGACCAAAGGGGAACTACAGCCAAAGAAAACCCAGGACAGGTAATTAATGATTATTAATTACTGATAATATTTCACTGGTATACATGGATGCTTCAGAAATAGGGCAATAGGGAATGGGCAAAGACAGATAGGCTGTGCCTAAGGTATTGGTAGTGGCATCCCAGTCCGTCACAGCACCAGTCACCTGCTCATCCCTGCAACACAGAGCATCATAATAATAGATATAGATAGATAGATAGATAGATAGATAGATAGATAGATAGATAGATAAGATAAGATAAGATAACTGTAAATAGATAATATTAGAGTTAAGATGTATGTATATATATATATATATATATATATATATATAGATATATATATAGATAGATAAGATAGATTGTAATTAGATACGCCTAAAGGTAAGTTAAGATAGGTAGATAGATATATAGATAAGATAGATTGTAAATAGATAATATTAGAGTTAAGATAAAATCATTATCATGCCCTAATGTTGCACCTTTGTCTTTTCTAAGTATCAATGTCTGCCAGGAACATATTATCACGCTTCTCTCTTTTTCCAGGTGGGCATTCTCCATGACGCAACATGTGAGGGGAACATCAAGCAAGCTACATCCATCCCTGCCTATTGCGAGGCCACCTTGACTCCAGACTTGTCACGGCAACGACCAAAGGGGAACTACAGCCAAAGAAAACCCAGGACAGGTAATTAATGATTATTAATTACTGATAATATTTCACTGGTATACATGGATGCTTCAGAAATAGGGCAATAGGGAATGGGCAAAGACAGATAGGCTGTGCCTAAGGTATTGGTAGTGGCATCCCAGTCCGTCACAGCACCAGTCACCTGCTCATCCCTGCAACACAGAGCATCATAATAATAGATATAGATAGATAGATAGATAGATAGATAGATAGATAGATAGATAGATAAGATAAGATAAGATAAGATAACTGTAAATAGATAATATTAGAGTTAAGATGTATGTATATATATATATATATATATATATATATATAGATATATATATAGATAGATAAGATAGATTGTAATTAGATACGCCTAAAGGTAAGTTAAGATAGGTAGATAGATATATAGATAAGATAGATTGTAAATAGATAATATTAGAGTTAAGATAAAATCATTATCATGCCCTAATGTTGCACCTTTGTCTTTTCTAAGTATCAATGTCTGCCAGGAACATATTATCACGCTTCTCTCTTTTTCCAGGTGGGCATTCTCCATGACGCAACATGTGAGGGGAACATCAAGCAAGCTACATCCCTGCCTATTGCGAGGCCACCTTGACTCCAGACTTGTCACGGCAACGACCAAAGGGGAACTACAGCCAAAGAAAACCCAGGACAGGTAATTAATGATTATTAATTACTGATAATATTTCACTGGTATACATGGATGCTTCAGAAATAGGGCAATAGGGAATGGGCAAAGACAGATAGGCTGTGCCTAAGGTATTGGTAGTGGCATCCCAGTCCGTCACAGCACCAGTCACCTGCTCATCCCTGCAACACAGAGCATCATAATAATAGATATAGATAGATAGATAGATAGATAGATAGATAGATAGATAGATAAGATAAGATAAGATAACTGTAAATAGATAATATTAGAGTTAAGATGTATGTATATATATATATATATATATATATATATATAGATATATATATAGATAGATAAGATAGATTGTAATTAGATACGCCTAAAGGTAAGTTAAGATAGGTAGATAGATATATAGATAAGATAGATTGTAAATAGATAATATTAGAGTTAAGATAAAATCATTATCATGCCCTAATGTTGCACCTTTGTCTTTTCTAAGTATCAATGTCTGCCAGGAACATATTATCACGCTTCTCTCTTTTTCCAGGTGGGCATTCTCCATGACGCAACATGTGAGGGGAACATCAAGCAAGCTACATCCATCCCTGCCTATTGCGAGGCCACCTTGACTCCAGACTTGTCACGGCAACGACCAAAGGGGAACTACAGCCAAAGAAAACCCAGGACAGGTAATTAATGATTATTAATTACTGATAATATTTCACTGGTATACATCGATGCTTCAGAAATAGGGCAATAGGGAAGGGGCAAAGACAGATAGGCTGTGCCTAAGGTATTAGTAGTGGCATCCCAGTCCGCCACAGCACCAGTCACCTGTTCACCCCTGCAACACAGAGCATGATAATAATAGATATAGATAGATAGATAGATAGATAGATAGATTAGATAAGATAAGATAACTGTAAATAGATAATATTAGAGTTAAGATAGATGTGTATATATATATATATCAATATATATATATATCTATATATATAGATAAGATAGATTGTAATTAGATACGCCTAAAGGTAAGTTAAGATAGGTAGATAGATATATAGATAAGATAGATTGTAAGTAGATAATATTAGAGTTAACATAAAATCATTATCATGCCCTAATGTTGCACCTTTGTCTTTTCTAAGTATCAATGTCTGCCAGGAACATATTATCACACTTCTCTCTTTTTCCAGGTGGGCATTCTCCATGACGCAACATGTGAGGGGAACATCAAGCAAGCTACATCCCTGCCTATTGCGAGGCCACCTTGACTCCAGACTTGTCACGGCAACGACCAAAGGGGAACTACAGCCAAAGAAAACCCAGGACAGGTAATTAATGATTATTAATTACTGATAATATTTCACTGGTATACATGGATGCTTCAGAAATAGGGCAATAGGGAATGGGCAAAGACAGATAGGCTGTGCCTAAGGTATTGGTAGTGGCATCCCAGTCCGTCACAGCACCAGTCACCTGCTCATCCCTGCAACACAGAGCATCATAATAATAGATATAGATAGATAGATAGATAGATAGATAGATAGATAGATAGATAGATAGATAGATAAGATAAGATAAGATAAGATAACTGTAAATAGATAATATTAGAGTTAAGATGTATGTATATATATATATATATATATATATATATATAGATATATATATAGATAGATAAGATAGATTGTAATTAGATACGCCTAAAGGTAAGTTAAGATAGGTAGATAGATATATAGATAAGATAGATTGTAAATAGATAATATTAGAGTTAAGATAAAATCATTATCATGCCCTAATGTTGCACCTTTGTCTTTTCTAAGTATCAATGTCTGCCAGGAACATATTATCACGCTTCTCTCTTTTTCCAGGTGGGCATTCTCCATGACGCAACATGTGAGGGGAACATCAAGCAAGCTACATCCATCCCTGCCTATTGCGAGGCCACCTTGACTCCAGACTTGTCACGGCAACGACCAAAGGGGAACTACAGCCAAAGAAAACCCAGGACAGGTAATTAATGATTATTAATTACTGATAATATTTCACTGGTATACATGGATGCTTCAGAAATAGGGCAATAGGGAATGGGCAAAGACAGATAGGCTGTGCCTAAGGTATTGGTAGTGGCATCCCAGTCCGTCACAGCACCAGTCACCTGCTCATCCCTGCAACACAGAGCATCATAATAATAGATATAGATAGATAGATAGATAGATAGATAGATAAGATAAGATAAGATAAGATAACTGTAAATAGATAATATTAGAGTTAAGATGTATGTATATATATATATATATATATATATATATATATAGATATATATATAGATAGATAAGATAGATTGTAATTAGATACGCCTAAAGGTAAGTTAAGATAGGTAGATAGATATATAGATAAGATAGATTGTAAATAGATAATATTAGAGTTAAGATAAAATCATTATCATGCCCTAATGTTGCACCTTTGTCTTTTCTAAGTATCAATGTCTGCCAGGAACATATTATCACGCTTCTCTCTTTTTCCAGGTGGGCATTCTCCATGACGCAACATGTGAGGGGAACATCAAGCAAGCTACATCCATCCCTGCCTATTGCGAGGCCACCTTGACTCCAGACTTGTCACGGCAACGACCAAAGGGGAACTACAGCCAAAGAAAACCCAGGACAGGTAATTAATGATTATTAATTACTGATAATATTTCACTGGTATACATCGATGCTTCAGAAATAGGGCAATAGGGAAGGGGCAAAGACAGATAGGCTGTGCCTAAGGTATTAGTAGTGGCATCCCAGTCCGCCACAGCACCAGTCACCTGTTCACCCCTGCAACACAGAGCATGATAATAATAGATATAGATAGATAGATAGATAGATAGATAGATTAGATAAGATAAGATAACTGTAAATAGATAATATTAGAGTTAAGATAGATGTGTATATATATATATATCAATATATATATATATCTATATATATAGATAAGATAGATTGTAATTAGATACGCCTAAAGGTAAGTTAAGATAGGTAGATAGATATATAGATAAGATAGATTGTAAGTAGATAATATTAGAGTTAACATAAAATCATTATCATGCCCTAATGTTGCACCTTTGTCTTTTCTAAGTATCAATGTCTGCCAGGAACATATTATCACACTTCTCTCTTTTTCCAGGTGGGCATTCTCCATGACGCAACATGTGAGGGGAACATCAAGCAAGCTACATCCCTGCCTATTGCGAGGCCACCTTGACTCCAGACTTGTCACGGCAACGACCAAAGGGGAACTACAGCCAAAGAAAACCCAGGACAGGTAATTAATGATTATTAATTACTGATAATATTTCACTGGTATACATGGATGCTTCAGAAATAGGGCAATAGGGAATGGGCAAAGACAGATAGGCTGTGCCTAAGGTATTGGTAGTGGCATCCCAGTCCGTCACAGCACCAGTCACCTGCTCATCCCTGCAACACAGAGCATCATAATAATAGATATAGATAGATAGATAGATAGATAGATAGATAGATAGATAGATAGATAGATAGATAAGATAAGATAAGATAAGATAACTGTAAATAGATAATATTAGAGTTAAGATGTATGTATATATATATATATATATATATATATATATAGATATATATATAGATAGATAAGATAGATTGTAATTAGATACGCCTAAAGGTAAGTTAAGATAGGTAGATAGATATATAGATAAGATAGATTGTAAATAGATAATATTAGAGTTAAGATAAAATCATTATCATGCCCTAATGTTGCACCTTTGTCTTTTCTAAGTATCAATGTCTGCCAGGAACATATTATCACGCTTCTCTCTTTTTCCAGGTGGGCATTCTCCATGACGCAACATGTGAGGGGAACATCAAGCAAGCTACATCCCTGCCTATTGCGAGGCCACCTTGACTCCAGACTTGTCACGGCAACGACCAAAGGGGAACTACAGCCAAAGAAAACCCAGGACAGGTAATTAATGATTATTAATTACTGATAATATTTCACTGGTATACATGGATGCTTCAGAAATAGGGCAATAGGGAATGGGCAAAGACAGATAGGCTGTGCCTAAGGTATTGGTAGTGGCATCCCAGTCCGTCACAGCACCAGTCACCTGCTCATCCCTGCAACACAGAGCATCATAATAATAGATATAGATAGATAGATAGATAGATAGATAGATAGATAGATAGATAAGATAAGATAAGATAACTGTAAATAGATAATATTAGAGTTAAGATGTATGTATATATATATATATATATATATATATATATAGATATATATATAGATAGATAAGATAGATTGTAATTAGATACGCCTAAAGGTAAGTTAAGATAGGTAGATAGATATATAGATAAGATAGATTGTAAATAGATAATATTAGAGTTAAGATAAAATCATTATCATGCCCTAATGTTGCACCTTTGTCTTTTCTAAGTATCAATGTCTGCCAGGAACATATTATCACGCTTCTCTCTTTTTCCAGGTGGGCATTCTCCATGACGCAACATGTGAGGGGAACATCAAGCAAGCTACATCCATCCCTGCCTATTGCGAGGCCACCTTGACTCCAGACTTGTCACGGCAACGACCAAAGGGGAACTACAGCCAAAGAAAACCCAGGACAGGTAATTAATGATTATTAATTACTGATAATATTTCACTGGTATACATGGATGCTTCAGAAATAGGGCAATAGGGAATGGGCAAAGACAGATAGGCTGTGCCTAAGGTATTGGTAGTGGCATCCCAGTCCGTCACAGCACCAGTCACCTGCTCATCCCTGCAACACAGAGCATCATAATAATAGATATAGATAGATAGATAGATAGATAGATAGATAGATAGATAGATAGATAGATAAGATAAGATAAGATAAGATAACTGTAAATAGATAATATTAGAGTTAAGATGTATGTATATATATATATATATATATATATATATATAGATATATATATAGATAGATAAGATAGATTGTAATTAGATACGCCTAAAGGTAAGTTAAGATAGGTAGATAGATATATAGATAAGATAGATTGTAAATAGATAATATTAGAGTTAAGATAAAATCATTATCATGCCCTAATGTTGCACCTTTGTCTTTTCTAAGTATCAATGTCTGCCAGGAACATATTATCACGCTTCTCTCTTTTTCCAGGTGGGCATTCTCCATGACGCAACATGTGAGGGGAACATCAAGCAAGCTACATCCCTGCCTATTGCGAGGCCACCTTGACTCCAGACTTGTCACGGCAACGACCAAAGGGGAACTACAGCCAAAGAAAACCCAGGACAGGTAATTAATGATTATTAATTACTGATAATATTTCACTGGTATACATGGATGCTTCAGAAATAGGGCAATAGGGAATGGGCAAAGACAGATAGGCTGTGCCTAAGGTATTGGTAGTGGCATCCCAGTCCGTCACAGCACCAGTCACCTGCTCATCCCTGCAACACAGAGCATCATAATAATAGATATAGATAGATAGATAGATAGATAGATAGATAGATAAGATAAGATAAGATAAGATAACTGTAAATAGATAATATTAGAGTTAAGATGTATGTATATATATATATATATATATATATATATATATATAGATATATATATAGATAGATAAGATAGATTGTAATTAGATACGCCTAAAGGTAAGTTAAGATAGGTAGATAGATATATAGATAAGATAGATTGTAAATAGATAATATTAGAGTTAAGATAAAATCATTATCATGCCCTAATGTTGCACCTTTGTCTTTTCTAAGTATCAATGTCTGCCAGGAACATATTATCACGCTTCTCTCTTTTTCCAGGTGGGCATTCTCCATGACGCAACATGTGAGGGGAACATCAAGCAAGCTACATCCATCCCTGCCTATTGCGAGGCCACCTTGACTCCAGACTTGTCACGGCAACGACCAAAGGGGAACTACAGCCAAAGAAAACCCAGGACAGGTAATTAATGATTATTAATTACTGATAATATTTCACTGGTATACATCGATGCTTCAGAAATAGGGCAATAGGGAAGGGGCAAAGACAGATAGGCTGTGCCTAAGGTATTAGTAGTGGCATCCCAGTCCGCCACAGCACCAGTCACCTGTTCACCCCTGCAACACAGAGCATGATAATAATAGATATAGATAGATAGATAGATAGATAGATAGATTAGATAAGATAAGATAACTGTAAATAGATAATATTAGAGTTAAGATAGATGTGTATATATATATATATCAATATATATATATATCTATATATATAGATAAGATAGATTGTAATTAGATACGCCTAAAGGTAAGTTAAGATAGGTAGATAGATATATAGATAAGATAGATTGTAAGTAGATAATATTAGAGTTAACATAAAATCATTATCATGCCCTAATGTTGCACCTTTGTCTTTTCTAAGTATCAATGTCTGCCAGGAACATATTATCACACTTCTCTCTTTTTCCAGGTGGGCATTCTCCATGACGCAACATGTGAGGGGAACATCAAGCAAGCTACATCCCTGCCTATTGCGAGGCCACCTTGACTCCAGACTTGTCACGGCAACGACCAAAGGGGAACTACAGCCAAAGAAAACCCAGGACAGGTAATTAATGATTATTAATTACTGATAATATTTCACTGGTATACATGGATGCTTCAGAAATAGGGCAATAGGGAATGGGCAAAGACAGATAGGCTGTGCCTAAGGTATTGGTAGTGGCATCCCAGTCCGTCACAGCACCAGTCACCTGCTCATCCCTGCAACACAGAGCATCATAATAATAGATATAGATAGATAGATAGATAGATAGATAGATAGATAGATAGATAGATAGATAGATAAGATAAGATAAGATAAGATAACTGTAAATAGATAATATTAGAGTTAAGATGTATGTATATATATATATATATATATATATATATATAGATATATATATAGATAGATAAGATAGATTGTAATTAGATACGCCTAAAGGTAAGTTAAGATAGGTAGATAGATATATAGATAAGATAGATTGTAAATAGATAATATTAGAGTTAAGATAAAATCATTATCATGCCCTAATGTTGCACCTTTGTCTTTTCTAAGTATCAATGTCTGCCAGGAACATATTATCACGCTTCTCTCTTTTTCCAGGTGGGCATTCTCCATGACGCAACATGTGAGGGGAACATCAAGCAAGCTACATCCCTGCCTATTGCGAGGCCACCTTGACTCCAGACTTGTCACGGCAACGACCAAAGGGGAACTACAGCCAAAGAAAACCCAGGACAGGTAATTAATGATTATTAATTACTGATAATATTTCACTGGTATACATGGATGCTTCAGAAATAGGGCAATAGGGAATGGGCAAAGACAGATAGGCTGTGCCTAAGGTATTGGTAGTGGCATCCCAGTCCGTCACAGCACCAGTCACCTGCTCATCCCTGCAACACAGAGCATCATAATAATAGATATAGATAGATAGATAGATAGATAGATAGATAGATAGATAGATAGATAAGATAAGATAAGATAAGATAACTGTAAATAGATAATATTAGAGTTAAGATGTATGTATATATATATATATATATATATATATATATAGATATATATATAGATAGATAAGATAGATTGTAATTAGATACGCCTAAAGGTAAGTTAAGATAGGTAGATAGATATATAGATAAGATAGATTGTAAATAGATAATATTAGAGTTAAGATAAAATCATTATCATGCCCTAATGTTGCACCTTTGTCTTTTCTAAGTATCAATGTCTGCCAGGAACATATTATCACGCTTCTCTCTTTTTCCAGGTGGGCATTCTCCATGACGCAACATGTGAGGGGAACATCAAGCAAGCTACATCCATCCCTGCCTATTGCGAGGCCACCTTGACTCCAGACTTGTCACGGCAACGACCAAAGGGGAACTACAGCCAAAGAAAACCCAGGACAGGTAATTAATGATTATTAATTACTGATAATATTTCACTGGTATACATGGATGCTTCAGAAATAGGGCAATAGGGAATGGGCAAAGACAGATAGGCTGTGCCTAAGGTATTGGTAGTGGCATCCCAGTCCGTCACAGCACCAGTCACCTGCTCATCCCTGCAACACAGAGCATCATAATAATAGATATAGATAGATAGATAGATAGATAGATAGATAGATAGATAAGATAAGATAAGATAACTGTAAATAGATAATATTAGAGTTAAGATGTATGTATATATATATATATATATATATATATATATAGATATATATATAGATAGATAAGATAGATTGTAATTAGATACGCCTAAAGGTAAGTTAAGATAGGTAGATAGATATATAGATAAGATAGATTGTAAATAGATAATATTAGAGTTAAGATAAAATCATTATCATGCCCTAATGTTGCACCTTTGTCTTTTCTAAGTATCAATGTCTGCCAGGAACATATTATCACGCTTCTCTCTTTTTCCAGGTGGGCATTCTCCATGACGCAACATGTGAGGGGAACATCAAGCAAGCTACATCCATCCCTGCCTATTGCGAGGCCACCTTGACTCCAGACTTGTCACGGCAACGACCAAAGGGGAACTACAGCCAAAGAAAACCCAGGACAGGTAATTAATGATTATTAATTACTGATAATATTTCACTGGTATACATGGATGCTTCAGAAATAGGGCAATAGGGAATGGGCAAAGACAGATAGGCTGTGCCTAAGGTATTGGTAGTGGCATCCCAGTCCGTCACAGCACCAGTCACCTGCTCATCCCTGCAACACAGAGCATCATAATAATAGATATAGATAGATAGATAGATAGATAGATAGATAGATAGATAGATAGATAGATAAGATAAGATAAGATAAGATAACTGTAAATAGATAATATTAGAGTTAAGATGTATGTATATATATATATATATATATATATATATATAGATATATATATAGATAGATAAGATAGATTGTAATTAGATACGCCTAAAGGTAAGTTAAGATAGGTAGATAGATATATAGATAAGATAGATTGTAAATAGATAATATTAGAGTTAAGATAAAATCATTATCATGCCCTAATGTTGCACCTTTGTCTTTTCTAAGTATCAATGTCTGCCAGGAACATATTATCACGCTTCTCTCTTTTTCCAGGTGGGCATTCTCCATGACGCAACATGTGAGGGGAACATCAAGCAAGCTACATCCCTGCCTATTGCGAGGCCACCTTGACTCCAGACTTGTCACGGCAACGACCAAAGGGGAACTACAGCCAAAGAAAACCCAGGACAGGTAATTAATGATTATTAATTACTGATAATATTTCACTGGTATACATGGATGCTTCAGAAATAGGGCAATAGGGAATGGGCAAAGACAGATAGGCTGTGCCTAAGGTATTGGTAGTGGCATCCCAGTCCGTCACAGCACCAGTCACCTGCTCATCCCTGCAACACAGAGCATCATAATAATAGATATAGATAGATAGATAGATAGATAGATAGATAAGATAAGATAAGATAAGATAACTGTAAATAGATAATATTAGAGTTAAGATGTATGTATATATATATATATATATATATATATATATATAGATATATATATATAGATAGATAAGATAGATTGTAATTAGATACGCCTAAAGGTAAGTTAAGATAGGTAGATAGATATATAGATAAGATAGATTGTAAATAGATAATATTAGAGTTAAGATAAAATCATTATCATGCCCTAATGTTGCACCTTTGTCTTTTCTAAGTATCAATGTCTGCCAGGAACATATTATCACGCTTCTCTCTTTTTCCAGGTGGGCATTCTCCATGACGCAACATGTGAGGGGAACATCAAGCAAGCTACATCCATCCCTGCCTATTGCGAGGCCACCTTGACTCCAGACTTGTCACGGCAACGACCAAAGGGGAACTACAGCCAAAGAAAACCCAGGACAGGTAATTAATGATTATTAATTACTGATAATATTTCACTGGTATACATCGATGCTTCAGAAATAGGGCAATAGGGAAGGGGCAAAGACAGATAGGCTGTGCCTAAGGTATTAGTAGTGGCATCCCAGTCCGCCACAGCACCAGTCACCTGTTCACCCCTGCAACACAGAGCATGATAATAATAGATATAGATAGATAGATAGATAGATAGATAGATTAGATAAGATAAGATAACTGTAAATAGATAATATTAGAGTTAAGATAGATGTGTATATATATATATATCAATATATATATATATCTATATATATAGATAAGATAGATTGTAATTAGATACGCCTAAAGGTAAGTTAAGATAGGTAGATAGATATATAGATAAGATAGATTGTAAGTAGATAATATTAGAGTTAACATAAAATCATTATCATGCCCTAATGTTGCACCTTTGTCTTTTCTAAGTATCAATGTCTGCCAGGAACATATTATCACACTTCTCTCTTTTTCCAGGTGGGCATTCTCCATGACGCAACATGTGAGGGGAACATCAAGCAAGCTACATCCCTGCCTATTGCGAGGCCACCTTGACTCCAGACTTGTCACGGCAACGACCAAAGGGGAAATACAGCCAAAGAAAACCCAGGACAGGTAATTAATGATTATTAATTACTGATAATATTTCACTGGTATACATCGATGCTTCAGAAATAGGGCAATAGGGAAGGGGCAAAGACAGATAGGCTGTGCCTAAGGTATTAGTAGTGGCATCCCAGTCCGCCACAGCACCAGTCACCTGCTCACCCCTGCAACACAGAGCATGATAATAATAGATATAGATAGATAGATAGATAGATAGATAGATAGATTAGATAAGATAAGATAAGATAACTGTAAATAGATAATATTAGAGTTAAGATGTATGTATATATATATATATAGATAGATAGATAAGATAGATTGTAATTAGATACGCCTAAAGGTAAGTTAAGATAGGTAGATAGATATATAGATAAGATAGATTGTAAATAGATAATATTAGAGTTAAGATAAAATCATTATCATGCCCTAATGTTGCACCTTTGTCTTTTCTAAGTATCAATGTCTGCCAGGAACATATTATCACGCTTCTCTCTTTTTCCAGGTGGGCATTCTCCATGACGCAACATGTGAGGGGAACATCAAGCAAGCTACATCCCTGCCTATTGCGAGGCCACCTTGACTCCAGACTTGTCACGGCAACGACCAAAGGGGAACTACAGCCAAAGAAAACCCAGGACAGGTAATTAATGATTATTAATTACTGATAATATTTCACTGGTATACATGGATGCTTCAGAAATAGGGCAATAGGGAATGGGCAAAGACAGATAGGCTGTGCCTAAGGTATTGGTAGTGGCATCCCAGTCCGTCACAGCACCAGTCACCTGCTCATCCCTGCAACACAGAGCATCATAATAATAGATATAGATAGATAGATAGATAGATAGATAGATAGATAGATAGATAGATAGATAAGATAAGATAAGATAAGATAACTGTAAATAGATAATATTAGAGTTAAGATGTATGTATATATATATATATATATATATATATATATAGATATATATATAGATAGATAAGATAGATTGTAATTAGATACGCCTAAAGGTAAGTTAAGATAGGTAGATAGATATATAGATAAGATAGATTGTAAATAGATAATATTAGAGTTAAGATAAAATCATTATCATGCCCTAATGTTGCACCTTTGTCTTTTCTAAGTATCAATGTCTGCCAGGAACATATTATCACGCTTCTCTCTTTTTCCAGGTGGGCATTCTCCATGACGCAACATGTGAGGGGAACATCAAGCAAGCTACATCCATCCCTGCCTATTGCGAGGCCACCTTGACTCCAGACTTGTCACGGCAACGACCAAAGGGGAACTACAGCCAAAGAAAACCCAGGACAGGTAATTAATGATTATTAATTACTGATAATATTTCACTGGTATACATGGATGCTTCAGAAATAGGGCAATAGGGAATGGGCAAAGACAGATAGGCTGTGCCTAAGGTATTGGTAGTGGCATCCCAGTCCGTCACAGCACCAGTCACCTGCTCATCCCTGCAACACAGAGCATCATAATAATAGATATAGATAGATAGATAGATAGATAGATAGATAGATAAGATAAGATAAGATAAGATAACTGTAAATAGATAATATTAGAGTTAAGATGTATGTATATATATATATATATATATATATATATATATAGATATATATATAGATAGATAAGATAGATTGTAATTAGATACGCCTAAAGGTAAGTTAAGATAGGTAGATAGATATATAGATAAGATAGATTGTAAATAGATAATATTAGAGTTAAGATAAAATCATTATCATGCCCTAATGTTGCACCTTTGTCTTTTCTAAGTATCAATGTCTGCCAGGAACATATTATCACGCTTCTCTCTTTTTCCAGGTGGGCATTCTCCATGACGCAACATGTGAGGGGAACATCAAGCAAGCTACATCCATCCCTGCCTATTGCGAGGCCACCTTGACTCCAGACTTGTCACGGCAACGACCAAAGGGGAACTACAGCCAAAGAAAACCCAGGACAGGTAATTAATGATTATTAATTACTGATAATATTTCACTGGTATACATCGATGCTTCAGAAATAGGGCAATAGGGAAGGGGCAAAGACAGATAGGCTGTGCCTAAGGTATTAGTAGTGGCATCCCAGTCCGCCACAGCACCAGTCACCTGTTCACCCCTGCAACACAGAGCATGATAATAATAGATATAGATAGATAGATAGATAGATAGATAGATTAGATAAGATAAGATAACTGTAAATAGATAATATTAGAGTTAAGATAGATGTGTATATATATATATATCAATATATATATATATCTATATATATAGATAAGATAGATTGTAATTAGATACGCCTAAAGGTAAGTTAAGATAGGTAGATAGATATATAGATAAGATAGATTGTAAGTAGATAATATTAGAGTTAACATAAAATCATTATCATGCCCTAATGTTGCACCTTTGTCTTTTCTAAGTATCAATGTCTGCCAGGAACATATTATCACACTTCTCTCTTTTTCCAGGTGGGCATTCTCCATGACGCAACATGTGAGGGGAACATCAAGCAAGCTACATCCCTGCCTATTGCGAGGCCACCTTGACTCCAGACTTGTCACGGCAACGACCAAAGGGGAACTACAGCCAAAGAAAACCCAGGACAGGTAATTAATGATTATTAATTACTGATAATATTTCACTGGTATACATGGATGCTTCAGAAATAGGGCAATAGGGAATGGGCAAAGACAGATAGGCTGTGCCTAAGGTATTGGTAGTGGCATCCCAGTCCGTCACAGCACCAGTCACCTGCTCATCCCTGCAACACAGAGCATCATAATAATAGATATAGATAGATAGATAGATAGATAGATAGATAGATAGATAGATAGATAGATAAGATAAGATAAGATAAGATAACTGTAAATAGATAATATTAGAGTTAAGATGTATGTATATATATATATATATATATATATATATATAGATATATATATAGATAGATAAGATAGATTGTAATTAGATACGCCTAAAGGTAAGTTAAGATAGGTAGATAGATATATAGATAAGATAGATTGTAAATAGATAATATTAGAGTTAAGATAAAATCATTATCATGCCCTAATGTTGCACCTTTGTCTTTTCTAAGTATCAATGTCTGCCAGGAACATATTATCACGCTTCTCTCTTTTTCCAGGTGGGCATTCTCCATGACGCAACATGTGAGGGGAACATCAAGCAAGCTACATCCCTGCCTATTGCGAGGCCACCTTGACTCCAGACTTGTCACGGCAACGACCAAAGGGGAACTACAGCCAAAGAAAACCCAGGACAGGTAATTAATGATTATTAATTACTGATAATATTTCACTGGTATACATGGATGCTTCAGAAATAGGGCAATAGGGAATGGGCAAAGACAGATAGGCTGTGCCTAAGGTATTGGTAGTGGCATCCCAGTCCGTCACAGCACCAGTCACCTGCTCATCCCTGCAACACAGAGCATCATAATAATAGATATAGATAGATAGATAGATAGATAGATAGATAGATAGATAGATAAGATAAGATAAGATAACTGTAAATAGATAATATTAGAGTTAAGATGTATGTATATATATATATATATATATATATATATATAGATATATATATAGATAGATAAGATAGATTGTAATTAGATACGCCTAAAGGTAAGTTAAGATAGGTAGATAGATATATAGATAAGATAGATTGTAAATAGATAATATTAGAGTTAAGATAAAATCATTATCATGCCCTAATGTTGCACCTTTGTCTTTTCTAAGTATCAATGTCTGCCAGGAACATATTATCACGCTTCTCTCTTTTTCCAGGTGGGCATTCTCCATGACGCAACATGTGAGGGGAACATCAAGCAAGCTACATCCATCCCTGCCTATTGCGAGGCCACCTTGACTCCAGACTTGTCACGGCAACGACCAAAGGGGAACTACAGCCAAAGAAAACCCAGGACAGGTAATTAATGATTATTAATTACTGATAATATTTCACTGGTATACATCGATGCTTCAGAAATAGGGCAATAGGGAAGGGGCAAAGACAGATAGGCTGTGCCTAAGGTATTAGTAGTGGCATCCCAGTCCGCCACAGCACCAGTCACCTGTTCACCCCTGCAACACAGAGCATGATAATAATAGATATAGATAGATAGATAGATAGATAGATAGATTAGATAAGATAAGATAACTGTAAATAGATAATATTAGAGTTAAGATAGATGTGTATATATATATATATCAATATATATATATATCTATATATATAGATAAGATAGATTGTAATTAGATACGCCTAAAGGTAAGTTAAGATAGGTAGATAGATATATAGATAAGATAGATTGTAAGTAGATAATATTAGAGTTAACATAAAATCATTATCATGCCCTAATGTTGCACCTTTGTCTTTTCTAAGTATCAATGTCTGCCAGGAACATATTATCACACTTCTCTCTTTTTCCAGGTGGGCATTCTCCATGACGCAACATGTGAGGGGAACATCAAGCAAGCTACATCCCTGCCTATTGCGAGGCCACCTTGACTCCAGACTTGTCACGGCAACGACCAAAGGGGAACTACAGCCAAAGAAAACCCAGGACAGGTAATTAATGATTATTAATTACTGATAATATTTCACTGGTATACATGGATGCTTCAGAAATAGGGCAATAGGGAATGGGCAAAGACAGATAGGCTGTGCCTAAGGTATTGGTAGTGGCATCCCAGTCCGTCACAGCACCAGTCACCTGCTCATCCCTGCAACACAGAGCATCATAATAATAGATATAGATAGATAGATAGATAGATAGATAGATAGATAGATAGATAGATAGATAGATAAGATAAGATAAGATAAGATAACTGTAAATAGATAATATTAGAGTTAAGATGTATGTATATATATATATATATATATATATATATATAGATATATATATAGATAGATAAGATAGATTGTAATTAGATACGCCTAAAGGTAAGTTAAGATAGGTAGATAGATATATAGATAAGATAGATTGTAAATAGATAATATTAGAGTTAAGATAAAATCATTATCATGCCCTAATGTTGCACCTTTGTCTTTTCTAAGTATCAATGTCTGCCAGGAACATATTATCACGCTTCTCTCTTTTTCCAGGTGGGCATTCTCCATGACGCAACATGTGAGGGGAACATCAAGCAAGCTACATCCCTGCCTATTGCGAGGCCACCTTGACTCCAGACTTGTCACGGCAACGACCAAAGGGGAACTACAGCCAAAGAAAACCCAGGACAGGTAATTAATGATTATTAATTACTGATAATATTTCACTGGTATACATGGATGCTTCAGAAATAGGGCAATAGGGAATGGGCAAAGACAGATAGGCTGTGCCTAAGGTATTGGTAGTGGCATCCCAGTCCGTCACAGCACCAGTCACCTGCTCATCCCTGCAACACAGAGCATCATAATAATAGATATAGATAGATAGATAGATAGATAGATAGATAGATAGATAAGATAAGATAAGATAACTGTAAATAGATAATATTAGAGTTAAGATGTATGTATATATATATATATATATATATATATATATATAGATATATATATAGATAGATAAGATAGATTGTAATTAGATACGCCTAAAGGTAAGTTAAGATAGGTAGATAGATATATAGATAAGATAGATTGTAAATAGATAATATTAGAGTTAAGATAAAATCATTATCATGCCCTAATGTTGCACCTTTGTCTTTTCTAAGTATCAATGTCTGCCAGGAACATATTATCACGCTTCTCTCTTTTTCCAGGTGGGCATTCTCCATGACGCAACATGTGAGGGGAACATCAAGCAAGCTACATCCATCCCTGCCTATTGCGAGGCCACCTTGACTCCAGACTTGTCACGGCAACGACCAAAGGGGAACTACAGCCAAAGAAAACCCAGGACAGGTAATTAATGATTATTAATTACTGATAATATTTCACTGGTATACATGGATGCTTCAGAAATAGGGCAATAGGGAATGGGCAAAGACAGATAGGCTGTGCCTAAGGTATTGGTAGTGGCATCCCAGTCCGTCACAGCACCAGTCACCTGCTCATCCCTGCAACACAGAGCATCATAATAATAGATATAGATAGATAGATAGATAGATAGATAGATAGATAGATAGATAGATAGATAGATAGATAAGATAAGATAAGATAAGATAACTGTAAATAGATAATATTAGAGTTAAGATGTATGTATATATATATATATATATATATATATATATAGATATATATATAGATAGATAAGATAGATTGTAATTAGATACGCCTAAAGGTAAGTTAAGATAGGTAGATAGATATATAGATAAGATAGATTGTAAATAGATAATATTAGAGTTAAGATAAAATCATTATCATGCCCTAATGTTGCACCTTTGTCTTTTCTAAGTATCAATGTCTGCCAGGAACATATTATCACGCTTCTCTCTTTTTCCAGGTGGGCATTCTCCATGACGCAACATGTGAGGGGAACATCAAGCAAGCTACATCCCTGCCTATTGCGAGGCCACCTTGACTCCAGACTTGTCACGGCAACGACCAAAGGGGAACTACAGCCAAAGAAAACCCAGGACAGGTAATTAATGATTATTAATTACTGATAATATTTCACTGGTATACATGGATGCTTCAGAAATAGGGCAATAGGGAATGGGCAAAGACAGATAGGCTGTGCCTAAGGTATTGGTAGTGGCATCCCAGTCCGTCACAGCACCAGTCACCTGCTCATCCCTGCAACACAGAGCATCATAATAATAGATATAGATAGATAGATAGATAGATAGATAGATAAGATAAGATAAGATAAGATAACTGTAAATAGATAATATTAGAGTTAAGATGTATGTATATATATATATATATATATATATATATATATAGATATATATATAGATAGATAAGATAGATTGTAATTAGATACGCCTAAAGGTAAGTTAAGATAGGTAGATAGATATATAGATAAGATAGATTGTAAATAGATAATATTAGAGTTAAGATAAAATCATTATCATGCCCTAATGTTGCACCTTTGTCTTTTCTAAGTATCAATGTCTGCCAGGAACATATTATCACGCTTCTCTCTTTTTCCAGGTGGGCATTCTCCATGACGCAACATGTGAGGGGAACATCAAGCAAGCTACATCCATCCCTGCCTATTGCGAGGCCACCTTGACTCCAGACTTGTCACGGCAACGACCAAAGGGGAACTACAGCCAAAGAAAACCCAGGACAGGTAATTAATGATTATTAATTACTGATAATATTTCACTGGTATACATCGATGCTTCAGAAATAGGGCAATAGGGAAGGGGCAAAGACAGATAGGCTGTGCCTAAGGTATTAGTAGTGGCATCCCAGTCCGCCACAGCACCAGTCACCTGTTCACCCCTGCAACACAGAGCATGATAATAATAGATATAGATAGATAGATAGATAGATAGATAGATTAGATAAGATAAGATAACTGTAAATAGATAATATTAGAGTTAAGATAGATGTGTATATATATATATATCAATATATATATATATCTATATATATAGATAAGATAGATTGTAATTAGATACGCCTAAAGGTAAGTTAAGATAGGTAGATAGATATATAGATAAGATAGATTGTAAGTAGATAATATTAGAGTTAACATAAAATCATTATCATGCCCTAATGTTGCACCTTTGTCTTTTCTAAGTATCAATGTCTGCCAGGAACATATTATCACACTTCTCTCTTTTTCCAGGTGGGCATTCTCCATGACGCAACATGTGAGGGGAACATCAAGCAAGCTACATCCCTGCCTATTGCGAGGCCACCTTGACTCCAGACTTGTCACGGCAACGACCAAAGGGGAACTACAGCCAAAGAAAACCCAGGACAGGTAATTAATGATTATTAATTACTGATAATATTTCACTGGTATACATGGATGCTTCAGAAATAGGGCAATAGGGAATGGGCAAAGACAGATAGGCTGTGCCTAAGGTATTGGTAGTGGCATCCCAGTCCGTCACAGCACCAGTCACCTGCTCATCCCTGCAACACAGAGCATCATAATAATAGATATAGATAGATAGATAGATAGATAGATAGATAGATAGATAGATAAGATAAGATAAGATAACTGTAAATAGATAATATTAGAGTTAAGATGTATGTATATATATATATATATATATATATATATATAGATATATATATAGATAGATAAGATAGATTGTAATTAGATACGCCTAAAGGTAAGTTAAGATAGGTAGATAGATATATAGATAAGATAGATTGTAAATAGATAATATTAGAGTTAAGATAAAATCATTATCATGCCCTAATGTTGCACCTTTGTCTTTTCTAAGTATCAATGTCTGCCAGGAACATATTATCACGCTTCTCTCTTTTTCCAGGTGGGCATTCTCCATGACGCAACATGTGAGGGGAACATCAAGCAAGCTACATCCATCCCTGCCTATTGCGAGGCCACCTTGACTCCAGACTTGTCACGGCAACGACCAAAGGGGAACTACAGCCAAAGAAAACCCAGGACAGGTAATTAATGATTATTAATTACTGATAATATTTCACTGGTATACATCGATGCTTCAGAAATAGGGCAATAGGGAAGGGGCAAAGACAGATAGGCTGTGCCTAAGGTATTAGTAGTGGCATCCCAGTCCGCCACAGCACCAGTCACCTGTTCACCCCTGCAACACAGAGCATGATAATAATAGATATAGATAGATAGATAGATAGATAGATAGATTAGATAAGATAAGATAACTGTAAATAGATAATATTAGAGTTAAGATAGATGTGTATATATATATATATCAATATATATATATATCTATATATATAGATAAGATAGATTGTAATTAGATACGCCTAAAGGTAAGTTAAGATAGGTAGATAGATATATAGATAAGATAGATTGTAAGTAGATAATATTAGAGTTAACATAAAATCATTATCATGCCCTAATGTTGCACCTTTGTCTTTTCTAAGTATCAATGTCTGCCAGGAACATATTATCACACTTCTCTCTTTTTCCAGGTGGGCATTCTCCATGACGCAACATGTGAGGGGAACATCAAGCAAGCTACATCCCTGCCTATTGCGAGGCCACCTTGACTCCAGACTTGTCACGGCAACGACCAAAGGGGAACTACAGCCAAAGAAAACCCAGGACAGGTAATTAATGATTATTAATTACTGATAATATTTCACTGGTATACATGGATGCTTCAGAAATAGGGCAATAGGGAATGGGCAAAGACAGATAGGCTGTGCCTAAGGTATTGGTAGTGGCATCCCAGTCCGTCACAGCACCAGTCACCTGCTCATCCCTGCAACACAGAGCATCATAATAATAGATATAGATAGATAGATAGATAGATAGATAGATAGATAGATAGATAGATAAGATAAGATAAGATAAGATAACTGTAAATAGATAATATTAGAGTTAAGATGTATGTATATATATATATATATATATATATATATATAGATATATATATAGATAGATAAGATAGATTGTAATTAGATACGCCTAAAGGTAAGTTAAGATAGGTAGATAGATATATAGATAAGATAGATTGTAAATAGATAATATTAGAGTTAAGATAAAATCATTATCATGCCCTAATGTTGCACCTTTGTCTTTTCTAAGTATCAATGTCTGCCAGGAACATATTATCACGCTTCTCTCTTTTTCCAGGTGGGCATTCTCCATGACGCAACATGTGAGGGGAACATCAAGCAAGCTACATCCATCCCTGCCTATTGCGAGGCCACCTTGACTCCAGACTTGTCACGGCAACGACCAAAGGGGAACTACAGCCAAAGAAAACCCAGGACAGGTAATTAATGATTATTAATTACTGATAATATTTCACTGGTATACATGGATGCTTCAGAAATAGGGCAATAGGGAATGGGCAAAGACAGATAGGCTGTGCCTAAGGTATTGGTAGTGGCATCCCAGTCCGTCACAGCACCAGTCACCTGCTCATCCCTGCAACACAGAGCATCATAATAATAGATATAGATAGATAGATAGATAGATAGATAGATAGATAGATAAGATAAGATAAGATAACTGTAAATAGATAATATTAGAGTTAAGATGTATGTATATATATATATATATATATATATATATATAGATATATATATAGATAGATAAGATAGATTGTAATTAGATACGCCTAAAGGTAAGTTAAGATAGGTAGATAGATATATAGATAAGATAGATTGTAAATAGATAATATTAGAGTTAAGATAAAATCATTATCATGCCCTAATGTTGCACCTTTGTCTTTTCTAAGTATCAATGTCTGCCAGGAACATATTATCACGCTTCTCTCTTTTTCCAGGTGGGCATTCTCCATGACGCAACATGTGAGGGGAACATCAAGCAAGCTACATCCATCCCTGCCTATTGCGAGGCCACCTTGACTCCAGACTTGTCACGGCAACGACCAAAGGGGAACTACAGCCAAAGAAAACCCAGGACAGGTAATTAATGATTATTAATTACTGATAATATTTCACTGGTATACATGGATGCTTCAGAAATAGGGCAATAGGGAATGGGCAAAGACAGATAGGCTGTGCCTAAGGTATTGGTAGTGGCATCCCAGTCCGTCACAGCACCAGTCACCTGCTCATCCCTGCAACACAGAGCATCATAATAATAGATATAGATAGATAGATAGATAGATAGATAGATAGATAGATAGATAGATAGATAAGATAAGATAAGATAAGATAACTGTAAATAGATAATATTAGAGTTAAGATGTATGTATATATATATATATATATATATATATATATAGATATATATATAGATAGATAAGATAGATTGTAATTAGATACGCCTAAAGGTAAGTTAAGATAGGTAGATAGATATATAGATAAGATAGATTGTAAATAGATAATATTAGAGTTAAGATAAAATCATTATCATGCCCTAATGTTGCACCTTTGTCTTTTCTAAGTATCAATGTCTGCCAGGAACATATTATCACGCTTCTCTCTTTTTCCAGGTGGGCATTCTCCATGACGCAACATGTGAGGGGAACATCAAGCAAGCTACATCCCTGCCTATTGCGAGGCCACCTTGACTCCAGACTTGTCACGGCAACGACCAAAGGGGAACTACAGCCAAAGAAAACCCAGGACAGGTAATTAATGATTATTAATTACTGATAATATTTCACTGGTATACATGGATGCTTCAGAAATAGGGCAATAGGGAATGGGCAAAGACAGATAGGCTGTGCCTAAGGTATTGGTAGTGGCATCCCAGTCCGTCACAGCACCAGTCACCTGCTCATCCCTGCAACACAGAGCATCATAATAATAGATATAGATAGATAGATAGATAGATAGATAGATAAGATAAGATAAGATAAGATAACTGTAAATAGATAATATTAGAGTTAAGATGTATGTATATATATATATATATATATATATATATATATAGATATATATATAGATAGATAAGATAGATTGTAATTAGATACGCCTAAAGGTAAGTTAAGATAGGTAGATAGATATATAGATAAGATAGATTGTAAATAGATAATATTAGAGTTAAGATAAAATCATTATCATGCCCTAATGTTGCACCTTTGTCTTTTCTAAGTATCAATGTCTGCCAGGAACATATTATCACGCTTCTCTCTTTTTCCAGGTGGGCATTCTCCATGACGCAACATGTGAGGGGAACATCAAGCAAGCTACATCCATCCCTGCCTATTGCGAGGCCACCTTGACTCCAGACTTGTCACGGCAACGACCAAAGGGGAACTACAGCCAAAGAAAACCCAGGACAGGTAATTAATGATTATTAATTACTGATAATATTTCACTGGTATACATCGATGCTTCAGAAATAGGGCAATAGGGAAGGGGCAAAGACAGATAGGCTGTGCCTAAGGTATTAGTAGTGGCATCCCAGTCCGCCACAGCACCAGTCACCTGTTCACCCCTGCAACACAGAGCATGATAATAATAGATATAGATAGATAGATAGATAGATAGATAGATAGATTAGATAAGATAAGATAACTGTAAATAGATAATATTAGAGTTAAGATAGATGTGTATATATATATATATCAATATATATATATATCTATATATATAGATAAGATAGATTGTAATTAGATACGCCTAAAGGTAAGTTAAGATAGGTAGATAGATATATAGATAAGATAGATTGTAAGTAGATAATATTAGAGTTAACATAAAATCATTATCATGCCCTAATGTTGCACCTTTGTCTTTTCTAAGTATCAATGTCTGCCAGGAACATATTATCACACTTCTCTCTTTTTCCAGGTGGGCATTCTCCATGACGCAACATGTGAGGGGAACATCAAGCAAGCTACATCCCTGCCTATTGCGAGGCCACCTTGACTCCAGACTTGTCACGGCAACGACCAAAGGGGAACTACAGCCAAAGAAAACCCAGGACAGGTAATTAATGATTATTAATTACTGATAATATTTCACTGGTATACATGGATGCTTCAGAAATAGGGCAATAGGGAATGGGCAAAGACAGATAGGCTGTGCCTAAGGTATTGGTAGTGGCATCCCAGTCCGTCACAGCACCAGTCACCTGCTCATCCCTGCAACACAGAGCATCATAATAATAGATATAGATAGATAGATAGATAGATAGATAGATAGATAGATAGATAGATAGATAGATAGATAGATAAGATAAGATAAGATAAGATAACTGTAAATAGATAATATTAGAGTTAAGATGTATGTATATATATATATATATATATATATATATATAGATATATATATAGATAGATAAGATAGATTGTAATTAGATACGCCTAAAGGTAAGTTAAGATAGGTAGATAGATATATAGATAAGATAGATTGTAAATAGATAATATTAGAGTTAAGATAAAATCATTATCATGCCCTAATGTTGCACCTTTGTCTTTTCTAAGTATCAATGTCTGCCAGGAACATATTATCACGCTTCTCTCTTTTTCCAGGTGGGCATTCTCCATGACGCAACATGTGAGGGGAACATCAAGCAAGCTACATCCCTGCCTATTGCGAGGCCACCTTGACTCCAGACTTGTCACGGCAACGACCAAAGGGGAACTACAGCCAAAGAAAACCCAGGACAGGTAATTAATGATTATTAATTACTGATAATATTTCACTGGTATACATGGATGCTTCAGAAATAGGGCAATAGGGAATGGGCAAAGACAGATAGGCTGTGCCTAAGGTATTGGTAGTGGCATCCCAGTCCGTCACAGCACCAGTCACCTGCTCATCCCTGCAACACAGAGCATCATAATAATAGATATAGATAGATAGATAGATAGATAGATAGATAGATAGATAGATAAGATAAGATAAGATAAGATAACTGTAAATAGATAATATTAGAGTTAAGATGTATGTATATATATATATATATATATATATATATATAGATATATATATAGATAGATAAGATAGATTGTAATTAGATACGCCTAAAGGTAAGTTAAGATAGGTAGATAGATATATAGATAAGATAGATTGTAAATAGATAATATTAGAGTTAAGATAAAATCATTATCATGCCCTAATGTTGCACCTTTGTCTTTTCTAAGTATCAATGTCTGCCAGGAACATATTATCACGCTTCTCTCTTTTTCCAGGTGGGCATTCTCCATGACGCAACATGTGAGGGGAACATCAAGCAAGCTACATCCATCCCTGCCTATTGCGAGGCCACCTTGACTCCAGACTTGTCACGGCAACGACCAAAGGGGAACTACAGCCAAAGAAAACCCAGGACAGGTAATTAATGATTATTAATTACTGATAATATTTCACTGGTATACATGGATGCTTCAGAAATAGGGCAATAGGGAATGGGCAAAGACAGATAGGCTGTGCCTAAGGTATTGGTAGTGGCATCCCAGTCCGTCACAGCACCAGTCACCTGCTCATCCCTGCAACACAGAGCATCATAATAATAGATATAGATAGATAGATAGATAGATAGATAGATAGATAGATAAGATAAGATAAGATAACTGTAAATAGATAATATTAGAGTTAAGATGTATGTATATATATATATATATATATATATATATATAGATATATATATAGATAGATAAGATAGATTGTAATTAGATACGCCTAAAGGTAAGTTAAGATAGGTAGATAGATATATAGATAAGATAGATTGTAAATAGATAATATTAGAGTTAAGATAAAATCATTATCATGCCCTAATGTTGCACCTTTGTCTTTTCTAAGTATCAATGTCTGCCAGGAACATATTATCACGCTTCTCTCTTTTTCCAGGTGGGCATTCTCCATGACGCAACATGTGAGGGGAACATCAAGCAAGCTACATCCATCCCTGCCTATTGCGAGGCCACCTTGACTCCAGACTTGTCACGGCAACGACCAAAGGGGAACTACAGCCAAAGAAAACCCAGGACAGGTAATTAATGATTATTAATTACTGATAATATTTCACTGGTATACATGGATGCTTCAGAAATAGGGCAATAGGGAATGGGCAAAGACAGATAGGCTGTGCCTAAGGTATTGGTAGTGGCATCCCAGTCCGTCACAGCACCAGTCACCTGCTCATCCCTGCAACACAGAGCATCATAATAATAGATATAGATAGATAGATAGATAGATAGATAGATAGATAGATAGATAGATAGATAAGATAAGATAAGATAAGATAACTGTAAATAGATAATATTAGAGTTAAGATGTATGTATATATATATATATATATATATATATATATAGATATATATATAGATAGATAAGATAGATTGTAATTAGATACGCCTAAAGGTAAGTTAAGATAGGTAGATAGATATATAGATAAGATAGATTGTAAATAGATAATATTAGAGTTAAGATAAAATCATTATCATGCCCTAATGTTGCACCTTTGTCTTTTCTAAGTATCAATGTCTGCCAGGAACATATTATCACGCTTCTCTCTTTTTCCAGGTGGGCATTCTCCATGACGCAACATGTGAGGGGAACATCAAGCAAGCTACATCCCTGCCTATTGCGAGGCCACCTTGACTCCAGACTTGTCACGGCAACGACCAAAGGGGAACTACAGCCAAAGAAAACCCAGGACAGGTAATTAATGATTATTAATTACTGATAATATTTCACTGGTATACATGGATGCTTCAGAAATAGGGCAATAGGGAATGGGCAAAGACAGATAGGCTGTGCCTAAGGTATTGGTAGTGGCATCCCAGTCCGTCACAGCACCAGTCACCTGCTCATCCCTGCAACACAGAGCATCATAATAATAGATATAGATAGATAGATAGATAGATAGATAGATAGATAAGATAAGATAAGATAAGATAACTGTAAATAGATAATATTAGAGTTAAGATGTATGTATATATATATATATATATATATATATATATATAGATATATATATAGATAGATAAGATAGATTGTAATTAGATACGCCTAAAGGTAAGTTAAGATAGGTAGATAGATATATAGATAAGATAGATTGTAAATAGATAATATTAGAGTTAAGATAAAATCATTATCATGCCCTAATGTTGCACCTTTGTCTTTTCTAAGTATCAATGTCTGCCAGGAACATATTATCACGCTTCTCTCTTTTTCCAGGTGGGCATTCTCCATGACGCAACATGTGAGGGGAACATCAAGCAAGCTACATCCATCCCTGCCTATTGCGAGGCCACCTTGACTCCAGACTTGTCACGGCAACGACCAAAGGGGAACTACAGCCAAAGAAAACCCAGGACAGGTAATTAATGATTATTAATTACTGATAATATTTCACTGGTATACATCGATGCTTCAGAAATAGGGCAATAGGGAAGGGGCAAAGACAGATAGGCTGTGCCTAAGGTATTAGTAGTGGCATCCCAGTCCGCCACAGCACCAGTCACCTGTTCACCCCTGCAACACAGAGCATGATAATAATAGATATAGATAGATAGATAGATAGATAGATAGATAGATAGATAAGATAAGATAACTGTAAATAGATAATATTAGAGTTAAGATAGATGTGTATATATATATATATCAATATATATATATATCTATATATATAGATAAGATAGATTGTAATTAGATACGCCTAAAGGTAAGTTAAGATAGGTAGATAGATATATAGATAAGATAGATTGTAAGTAGATAATATTAGAGTTAACCATAAAATCATTATCATGCCCTAATGTTGCACCTTTGTCTTTTCTAAGTATCAATGTCTGCCAGGAACATATTATCACACTTCTCTCTTTTTCCAGGTGGGCATTCTCCATGACGCAACATGTGAGGGGAACATCAAGCAAGCTACATCCCTGCCTATTGCGAGGCCACCTTGACTCCAGACTTGTCACGGCAACGACCAAAGGGGAAATACAGCCAAAGAAAACCCAGGACAGGTAATTAATGATTATTAATTACTGATAATATTTCACTGGTATACATCGATGCTTCAGAAATAGGGCAATAGGGAAGGGGCAAAGACAGATAGGCTGTGCCTAAGGTATTAGTAGTGGCATCCCAGTCCGCCACAGCACCAGTCACCTGCTCACCCCTGCAACACAGAGCATGATAATAATAGATATAGATAGATAGATAGATAGATAGATAGATAGATAGATTAGATAAGATAAGATAAGATAACTGTAAATAGATAATATTAGAGTTAAGATGTATGTATATATATATATATAGATAGATAGATAAGATAGATTGTAATTAGATACGCCTAAAGGTAAGTTAAGATAGGTAGATAGATATATAGATAAGATAGATTGTAAATAGATAATATTAGAGTTAAGATAAAATCATTATCATGCCCTAATGTTGCACCTTTGTCTTTTCTAAGTATCAATGTCTGCCAGGAACATATTATCACGCTTCTCTCTTTTTCCAGGTGGGCATTCTCCATGACGCAACATGTGAGGGGAACATCAAGCAAGCTACATCCCTGCCTATTGCGAGGCCACCTTGACTCCAGACTTGTCACGGCAACGACCAAAGGGGAACTACAGCCAAAGAAAACCCAGGACAGGTAATTAATGATTATTAATTACTGATAATATTTCACTGGTATACATGGATGCTTCAGAAATAGGGCAATAGGGAATGGGCAAAGACAGATAGGCTGTGCCTAAGGTATTGGTAGTGGCATCCCAGTCCGTCACAGCACCAGTCACCTGCTCATCCCTGCAACACAGAGCATCATAATAATAGATATAGATAGATAGATAGATAGATAGATAGATAAGATAAGATAAGATAAGATAACTGTAAATAGATAATATTAGAGTTAAGATGTATGTATATATATATATATATATATATATATATATATAGATATATATATAGATAGATAAGATAGATTGTAATTAGATACGCCTAAAGGTAAGTTAAGATAGGTAGATAGATATATAGATAAGATAGATTGTAAATAGATAATATTAGAGTTAAGATAAAATCATTATCATGCCCTAATGTTGCACCTTTGTCTTTTCTAAGTATCAATGTCTGCCAGGAACATATTATCACGCTTCTCTCTTTTTCCAGGTGGGCATTCTCCATGACGCAACATGTGAGGGGAACATCAAGCAAGCTACATCCATCCCTGCCTATTGCGAGGCCACCTTGACTCCAGACTTGTCACGGCAACGACCAAAGGGGAACTACAGCCAAAGAAAACCCAGGACAGGTAATTAATGATTATTAATTACTGATAATATTTCACTGGTATACATCGATGCTTCAGAAATAGGGCAATAGGGAAGGGGCAAAGACAGATAGGCTGTGCCTAAGGTATTAGTAGTGGCATCCCAGTCCGCCACAGCACCAGTCACCTGTTCACCCCTGCAACACAGAGCATGATAATAATAGATATAGATAGATAGATAGATAGATAGATAGATAGATTAGATAAGATAAGATAACTGTAAATAGATAATATTAGAGTTAAGATAGATGTGTATATATATATATATCAATATATATATATATCTATATATATAGATAAGATAGATTGTAATTAGATACGCCTAAAGGTAAGTTAAGATAGGTAGATAGATATATAGATAAGATAGATTGTAAGTAGATAATATTAGAGTTAACATAAAATCATTATCATGCCCTAATGTTGCACCTTTGTCTTTTCTAAGTATCAATGTCTGCCAGGAACATATTATCACACTTCTCTCTTTTTCCAGGTGGGCATTCTCCATGACGCAACATGTGAGGGGAACATCAAGCAAGCTACATCCCTGCCTATTGCGAGGCCACCTTGACTCCAGACTTGTCACGGCAACGACCAAAGGGGAAATACAGCCAAAGAAAACCCAGGACAGGTAATTAATGATTATTAATTACTGATAATATTTCACTGGTATACATCGATGCTTCAGAAATAGGGCAATAGGGAAGGGGCAAAGACAGATAGGCTGTGCCTAAGGTATTAGTAGTGGCATCCCAGTCCGCCACAGCACCAGTCACCTGCTCACCCCTGCAACACAGAGCATGATAATAATAGATATAGATAGATAGATAGATAGATAGATAGATAGATAGATTAGATAAGATAAGATAAGATAACTGTAAATAGATAATATTAGAGTTAAGATGTATGTATATATATATATATAGATAGATAGATAAGATAGATTGTAATTAGATACGCCTAAAGGTAAGTTAAGATAGGTAGATAGATATATAGATAAGATAGATTGTAAATAGATAATATTAGAGTTAAGATAAAATCATTATCATGCCCTAATGTTGCACCTTTGTCTTTTCTAAGTATCAATGTCTGCCAGGAACATATTATCACGCTTCTCTCTTTTTCCAGGTGGGCATTCTCCATGACGCAACATGTGAGGGGAACATCAAGCAAGCTACATCCCTGCCTATTGCGAGGCCACCTTGACTCCAGACTTGTCACGGCAACGACCAAAGGGGAACTACAGCCAAAGAAAACCCAGGACAGGTAATTAATGATTATTAATTACTGATAATATTTCACTGGTATACATGGATGCTTCAGAAATAGGGCAATAGGGAATGGGCAAAGACAGATAGGCTGTGCCTAAGGTATTGGTAGTGGCATCCCAGTCCGTCACAGCACCAGTCACCTGCTCATCCCTGCAACACAGAGCATCATAATAATAGATATAGATAGATAGATAGATAGATAGATAGATAGATAGATAGATAGATAGATAGATAAGATAAGATAAGATAAGATAACTGTAAATAGATAATATTAGAGTTAAGATGTATGTATATATATATATATATATATATATATATATATAGATATATATATAGATAGATAAGATAGATTGTAATTAGATACGCCTAAAGGTAAGTTAAGATAGGTAGATAGATATATAGATAAGATAGATTGTAAATAGATAATATTAGAGTTAAGATAAAATCATTATCATGCCCTAATGTTGCACCTTTGTCTTTTCTAAGTATCAATGTCTGCCAGGAACATATTATCACGCTTCTCTCTTTTTCCAGGTGGGCATTCTCCATGACGCAACATGTGAGGGGAACATCAAGCAAGCTACATCCATCCCTGCCTATTGCGAGGCCACCTTGACTCCAGACTTGTCACGGCAACGACCAAAGGGGAACTACAGCCAAAGAAAACCCAGGACAGGTAATTAATGATTATTAATTACTGATAATATTTCACTGGTATACATGGATGCTTCAGAAATAGGGCAATAGGGAATGGGCAAAGACAGATAGGCTGTGCCTAAGGTATTGGTAGTGGCATCCCAGTCCGTCACAGCACCAGTCACCTGCTCATCCCTGCAACACAGAGCATCATAATAATAGATATAGATAGATAGATAGATAGATAGATAGATAAGATAAGATAAGATAAGATAACTGTAAATAGATAATATTAGAGTTAAGATGTATGTATATATATATATATATATATATATATATATATAGATATATATATAGATAGATAAGATAGATTGTAATTAGATACGCCTAAAGGTAAGTTAAGATAGGTAGATAGATATATAGATAAGATAGATTGTAAATAGATAATATTAGAGTTAAGATAAAATCATTATCATGCCCTAATGTTGCACCTTTGTCTTTTCTAAGTATCAATGTCTGCCAGGAACATATTATCACGCTTCTCTCTTTTTCCAGGTGGGCATTCTCCATGACGCAACATGTGAGGGGAACATCAAGCAAGCTACATCCATCCCTGCCTATTGCGAGGCCACCTTGACTCCAGACTTGTCACGGCAACGACCAAAGGGGAACTACAGCCAAAGAAAACCCAGGACAGGTAATTAATGATTATTAATTACTGATAATATTTCACTGGTATACATCGATGCTTCAGAAATAGGGCAATAGGGAAGGGGCAAAGACAGATAGGCTGTGCCTAAGGTATTAGTAGTGGCATCCCAGTCCGCCACAGCACCAGTCACCTGTTCACCCCTGCAACACAGAGCATGATAATAATAGATATAGATAGATAGATAGATAGATAGATAGATTAGATAAGATAAGATAACTGTAAATAGATAATATTAGAGTTAAGATAGATGTGTATATATATATATATCAATATATATATATATCTATATATATAGATAAGATAGATTGTAATTAGATACGCCTAAAGGTAAGTTAAGATAGGTAGATAGATATATAGATAAGATAGATTGTAAGTAGATAATATTAGAGTTAACATAAAATCATTATCATGCCCTAATGTTGCACCTTTGTCTTTTCTAAGTATCAATGTCTGCCAGGAACATATTATCACACTTCTCTCTTTTTCCAGGTGGGCATTCTCCATGACGCAACATGTGAGGGGAACATCAAGCAAGCTACATCCCTGCCTATTGCGAGGCCACCTTGACTCCAGACTTGTCACGGCAACGACCAAAGGGGAACTACAGCCAAAGAAAACCCAGGACAGGTAATTAATGATTATTAATTACTGATAATATTTCACTGGTATACATGGATGCTTCAGAAATAGGGCAATAGGGAATGGGCAAAGACAGATAGGCTGTGCCTAAGGTATTGGTAGTGGCATCCCAGTCCGTCACAGCACCAGTCACCTGCTCATCCCTGCAACACAGAGCATCATAATAATAGATATAGATAGATAGATAGATAGATAGATAGATAGATAGATAGATAGATAGATAGATAGATAAGATAAGATAAGATAAGATAACTGTAAATAGATAATATTAGAGTTAAGATGTATGTATATATATATATATATATATATATATATATAGATATATATATAGATAGATAAGATAGATTGTAATTAGATACGCCTAAAGGTAAGTTAAGATAGGTAGATAGATATATAGATAAGATAGATTGTAAATAGATAATATTAGAGTTAAGATAAAATCATTATCATGCCCTAATGTTGCACCTTTGTCTTTTCTAAGTATCAATGTCTGCCAGGAACATATTATCACGCTTCTCTCTTTTTCCAGGTGGGCATTCTCCATGACGCAACATGTGAGGGGAACATCAAGCAAGCTACATCCCTGCCTATTGCGAGGCCACCTTGACTCCAGACTTGTCACGGCAACGACCAAAGGGGAACTACAGCCAAAGAAAACCCAGGACAGGTAATTAATGATTATTAATTACTGATAATATTTCACTGGTATACATGGATGCTTCAGAAATAGGGCAATAGGGAATGGGCAAAGACAGATAGGCTGTGCCTAAGGTATTGGTAGTGGCATCCCAGTCCGTCACAGCACCAGTCACCTGCTCATCCCTGCAACACAGAGCATCATAATAATAGATATAGATAGATAGATAGATAGATAGATAGATAGATAGATAGATAGATAGATAAGATAAGATAAGATAAGATAACTGTAAATAGATAATATTAGAGTTAAGATGTATGTATATATATATATATATATATATATATATATAGATATATATATAGATAGATAAGATAGATTGTAATTAGATACGCCTAAAGGTAAGTTAAGATAGGTAGATAGATATATAGATAAGATAGATTGTAAATAGATAATATTAGAGTTAAGATAAAATCATTATCATGCCCTAATGTTGCACCTTTGTCTTTTCTAAGTATCAATGTCTGCCAGGAACATATTATCACGCTTCTCTCTTTTTCCAGGTGGGCATTCTCCATGACGCAACATGTGAGGGGAACATCAAGCAAGCTACATCCATCCCTGCCTATTGCGAGGCCACCTTGACTCCAGACTTGTCACGGCAACGACCAAAGGGGAACTACAGCCAAAGAAAACCCAGGACAGGTAATTAATGATTATTAATTACTGATAATATTTCACTGGTATACATGGATGCTTCAGAAATAGGGCAATAGGGAATGGGCAAAGACAGATAGGCTGTGCCTAAGGTATTGGTAGTGGCATCCCAGTCCGTCACAGCACCAGTCACCTGCTCATCCCTGCAACACAGAGCATCATAATAATAGATATAGATAGATAGATAGATAGATAGATAGATAGATAGATAGATAAGATAAGATAAGATAACTGTAAATAGATAATATTAGAGTTAAGATGTATGTATATATATATATATATATATATATATATATAGATATATATATAGATAGATAAGATAGATTGTAATTAGATACGCCTAAAGGTAAGTTAAGATAGGTAGATAGATATATAGATAAGATAGATTGTAAATAGATAATATTAGAGTTAAGATAAAATCATTATCATGCCCTAATGTTGCACCTTTGTCTTTTCTAAGTATCAATGTCTGCCAGGAACATATTATCACGCTTCTCTCTTTTTCCAGGTGGGCATTCTCCATGACGCAACATGTGAGGGGAACATCAAGCAAGCTACATCCATCCCTGCCTATTGCGAGGCCACCTTGACTCCAGACTTGTCACGGCAACGACCAAAGGGGAACTACAGCCAAAGAAAACCCAGGACAGGTAATTAATGATTATTAATTACTGATAATATTTCACTGGTATACATGGATGCTTCAGAAATAGGGCAATAGGGAATGGGCAAAGACAGATAGGCTGTGCCTAAGGTATTGGTAGTGGCATCCCAGTCCGTCACAGCACCAGTCACCTGCTCATCCCTGCAACACAGAGCATCATAATAATAGATATAGATAGATAGATAGATAGATAGATAGATAGATAGATAGATAGATAGATAGATAAGATAAGATAAGATAAGATAACTGTAAATAGATAATATTAGAGTTAAGATGTATGTATATATATATATATATATATATATATATATAGATATATATATAGATAGATAAGATAGATTGTAATTAGATACGCCTAAAGGTAAGTTAAGATAGGTAGATAGATATATAGATAAGATAGATTGTAAATAGATAATATTAGAGTTAAGATAAAATCATTATCATGCCCTAATGTTGCACCTTTGTCTTTTCTAAGTATCAATGTCTGCCAGGAACATATTATCACGCTTCTCTCTTTTTCCAGGTGGGCATTCTCCATGACGCAACATGTGAGGGGAACATCAAGCAAGCTACATCCCTGCCTATTGCGAGGCCACCTTGACTCCAGACTTGTCACGGCAACGACCAAAGGGGAACTACAGCCAAAGAAAACCCAGGACAGGTAATTAATGATTATTAATTACTGATAATATTTCACTGGTATACATGGATGCTTCAGAAATAGGGCAATAGGGAATGGGCAAAGACAGATAGGCTGTGCCTAAGGTATTGGTAGTGGCATCCCAGTCCGTCACAGCACCAGTCACCTGCTCATCCCTGCAACACAGAGCATCATAATAATAGATATAGATAGATAGATAGATAGATAGATAGATAAGATAAGATAAGATAAGATAACTGTAAATAGATAATATTAGAGTTAAGATGTATGTATATATATATATATATATATATATAGATATATAGATATATATATAGATAGATAAGATAGATTGTAATTAGATACGCCTAAAGGTAAGTTAAGATAGGTAGATAGATATATAGATAAGATAGATTGTAAATAGATAATATTAGAGTTAAGATAAAATCATTATCATGCCCTAATGTTGCACCTTTGTCTTTTCTAAGTATCAATGTCTGCCAGGAACATATTATCACGCTTCTCTCTTTTTCCAGGTGGGCATTCTCCATGACGCAACATGTGAGGGGAACATCAAGCAAGCTACATCCATCCCTGCCTATTGCGAGGCCACCTTGACTCCAGACTTGTCACGGCAACGACCAAAGGGGAACTACAGCCAAAGAAAACCCAGGACAGGTAATTAATGATTATTAATTACTGATAATATTTCACTGGTATACATCGATGCTTCAGAAATAGGGCAATAGGGAAGGGGCAAAGACAGATAGGCTGTGCCTAAGGTATTAGTAGTGGCATCCCAGTCCGCCACAGCACCAGTCACCTGTTCACCCCTGCAACACAGAGCATGATAATAATAGATATAGATAGATAGATAGATAGATAGATAGATTAGATAAGATAAGATAACTGTAAATAGATAATATTAGAGTTAAGATAGATGTGTATATATATATATATCAATATATATATATATCTATATATATAGATAAGATAGATTGTAATTAGATACGCCTAAAGGTAAGTTAAGATAGGTAGATAGATATATAGATAAGATAGATTGTAAGTAGATAATATTAGAGTTAACATAAAATCATTATCATGCCCTAATGTTGCACCTTTGTCTTTTCTAAGTATCAATGTCTGCCAGGAACATATTATCACACTTCTCTCTTTTTCCAGGTGGGCATTCTCCATGACGCAACATGTGAGGGGAACATCAAGCAAGCTACATCCCTGCCTATTGCGAGGCCACCTTGACTCCAGACTTGTCACGGCAACGACCAAAGGGGAAATACAGCCAAAGAAAACCCAGGACAGGTAATTAATGATTATTAATTACTGATAATATTTCACTGGTATACATCGATGCTTCAGAAATAGGGCAATAGGGAAGGGGCAAAGACAGATAGGCTGTGCCTAAGGTATTAGTAGTGGCATCCCAGTCCGCCACAGCACCAGTCACCTGCTCACCCCTGCAACACAGAGCATGATAATAATAGATATAGATAGATAGATAGATAGATAGATAGATAGATTAGATAAGATAAGATAAGATAACTGTAAATAGATAATATTAGAGTTAAGATGTATGTATATATATATATATATAGATAGATAGATAAGATAGATTGTAATTAGATACGCCTAAAGGTAAGTTAAGATAGGTAGATAGATATATAGATAAGATAGATTGTAAATAGATAATATTAGAGTTAAGATAAAATCATTATCATGCCCTAATGTTGCACCTTTGTCTTTTCTAAGTATCAATGTCTGCCAGGAACATATTATCACGCTTCTCTCTTTTTCCAGGTGGGCATTCTCCATGACGCAACATGTGAGGGGAACATCAAGCAAGCTACATCCCTGCCTATTGCGAGGCCACCTTGACTCCAGACTTGTCACGGCAACGACCAAAGGGGAACTACAGCCAAAGAAAACCCAGGACAGGTAATTAATGATTATTAATTACTGATAATATTTCACTGGTATACATGGATGCTTCAGAAATAGGGCAATAGGGAATGGGCAAAGACAGATAGGCTGTGCCTAAGGTATTGGTAGTGGCATCCCAGTCCGTCACAGCACCAGTCACCTGCTCATCCCTGCAACACAGAGCATCATAATAATAGATATAGATAGATAGATAGATAGATAGATAGATAGATAGATAAGATAAGATAAGATAAGATAACTGTAAATAGATAATATTAGAGTTAAGATGTATGTATATATATATATATATATATATATATATATAGATATATATATAGATAGATAAGATAGATTGTAATTAGATACGCCTAAAGGTAAGTTAAGATAGGTAGATAGATATATAGATAAGATAGATTGTAAATAGATAATATTAGAGTTAAGATAAAATCATTATCATGCCCTAATGTTGCACCTTTGTCTTTTCTAAGTATCAATGTCTGCCAGGAACATATTATCACGCTTCTCTCTTTTTCCAGGTGGGCATTCTCCATGACGCAACATGTGAGGGGAACATCAAGCAAGCTACATCCATCCCTGCCTATTGCGAGGCCACCTTGACTCCAGACTTGTCACGGCAACGACCAAAGGGGAACTACAGCCAAAGAAAACCCAGGACAGGTAATTAATGATTATTAATTACTGATAATATTTCACTGGTATACATGGATGCTTCAGAAATAGGGCAATAGGGAATGGGCAAAGACAGATAGGCTGTGCCTAAGGTATTGGTAGTGGCATCCCAGTCCGTCACAGCACCAGTCACCTGCTCATCCCTGCAACACAGAGCATCATAATAATAGATATAGATAGATAGATAGATAGATAGATAGATAGATAGATAGATAGATAAGATAAGATAAGATAACTGTAAATAGATAATATTAGAGTTAAGATGTATGTATATATATATATATATATATATATATATATAGATATATATATAGATAGATAAGATAGATTGTAATTAGATACGCCTAAAGGTAAGTTAAGATAGGTAGATAGATATATAGATAAGATAGATTGTAAATAGATAATATTAGAGTTAAGATAAAATCATTATCATGCCCTAATGTTGCACCTTTGTCTTTTCTAAGTATCAATGTCTGCCAGGAACATATTATCACGCTTCTCTCTTTTTCCAGGTGGGCATTCTCCATGACGCAACATGTGAGGGGAACATCAAGCAAGCTACATCCATCCCTGCCTATTGCGAGGCCACCTTGACTCCAGACTTGTCACGGCAACGACCAAAGGGGAACTACAGCCAAAGAAAACCCAGGACAGGTAATTAATGATTATTAATTACTGATAATATTTCACTGGTATACATCGATGCTTCAGAAATAGGGCAATAGGGAAGGGGCAAAGACAGATAGGCTGTGCCTAAGGTATTAGTAGTGGCATCCCAGTCCGCCACAGCACCAGTCACCTGTTCACCCCTGCAACACAGAGCATGATAATAATAGATATAGATAGATAGATAGATAGATGGTAATTAATCATGCTCTGTGTTGCAGGGGTGAACAGGTGACTGGTGCTGTGCCTAAGGTATTAGTAGTGGCATCCCAGTCCGCCACAGCACCAGTCACCTGTTCACTCCCTGCAACACAGAGCATGAGCCTAAAGGTAAGTTAAGATAGGTAGATAGATATATAGATAAGATAGATTGTAAGTAGATAATATTAGAGTTAACATAAAATCATTATCATGCCCTAATGTTGCACCTTTGTCTTTTCTAAGTATCAATGTCTGCCAGGAACATATTATCACACTTCTCTCTTTTTCCAGGTGGGCATTCTCCATGACGCAACATGTGAGGGGAACATCAAGCAAGCTACATCCCTGCCTATTGCGAGGCCACCTTGACTCCAGACTTGTCACGGCAACGACCAAAGGGGAAATACAGCCAAAGAAAACCCAGGACAGGTAATTAATGATTATTAATTACTGATAATATTTCACTGGTATACATCGATGCTTCAGAAATAGGGCAATAGGGAAGGGGCAAAGACAGATAGGCTGTGCCTAAGGTATTAGTAGTGGCATCCCAGTCCGCCACAGCACCAGTCACCTGCTCACCCCTGCAACACAGAGCATGATAATAATAGATATAGATAGATAGATAGATAGATAGATAGATAGATTAGATAAGATAAGATAAGATAACTGTAAATAGATAATATTAGAGTTAAGATGTATGTATATATATATATATAGATAGATAGATAAGATAGATTGTAATTAGATACGCCTAAAGGTAAGTTAAGATAGGTAGATAGATATATAGATAAGATAGATTGTAAATAGATAATATTAGAGTTAAGATAAAATCATTATCATGCCCTAATGTTGCACCTTTGTCTTTTCTAAGTATCAATGTCTGCCAGGAACATATTATCACGCTTCTCTCTTTTTCCAGGTGGGCATTCTCCATGACGCAACATGTGAGGGGAACATCAAGCAAGCTACATCCCTGCCTATTGCGAGGCCACCTTGACTCCAGACTTGTCACGGCAACGACCAAAGGGGAACTACAGCCAAAGAAAACCCAGGACAGGTAATTAATGATTATTAATTACTGATAATATTTCACTGGTATACATGGATGCTTCAGAAATAGGGCAATAGGGAATGGGCAAAGACAGATAGGCTGTGCCTAAGGTATTGGTAGTGGCATCCCAGTCCGTCACAGCACCAGTCACCTGCTCATCCCTGCAACACAGAGCATCATAATAATAGATATAGATAGATAGATAGATAGATAGATAGATAGATAGATAGATAGATAGATAGATAAGATAAGATAAGATAAGATAACTGTAAATAGATAATATTAGAGTTAAGATGTATGTATATATATATATATATATATATATATATATATATAGATATATATATAGATAGATAAGATAGATTGTAATTAGATACGCCTAAAGGTAAGTTAAGATAGGTAGATAGATATATAGATAAGATAGATTGTAAATAGATAATATTAGAGTTAAGATAAAATCATTATCATGCCCTAATGTTGCACCTTTGTCTTTTCTAAGTATCAATGTCTGCCAGGAACATATTATCACGCTTCTCTCTTTTTCCAGGTGGGCATTCTCCATGACGCAACATGTGAGGGGAACATCAAGCAAGCTACATCCCTGCCTATTGCGAGGCCACCTTGACTCCAGACTTGTCACGGCAACGACCAAAGGGGAACTACAGCCAAAGAAAACCCAGGACAGGTAATTAATGATTATTAATTACTGATAATATTTCACTGGTATACATGGATGCTTCAGAAATAGGGCAATAGGGAATGGGCAAAGACAGATAGGCTGTGCCTAAGGTATTGGTAGTGGCATCCCAGTCCGTCACAGCACCAGTCACCTGCTCATCCCTGCAACACAGAGCATCATAATAATAGATATAGATAGATAGATAGATAGATAGATAGATAGATAGATAGATAGATAAGATAAGATAAGATAACTGTAAATAGATAATATTAGAGTTAAGATGTATGTATATATATATATATATATATATATATATATAGATATATATATAGATAGATAAGATAGATTGTAATTAGATACGCCTAAAGGTAAGTTAAGATAGGTAGATAGATATATAGATAAGATAGATTGTAAATAGATAATATTAGAGTTAAGATAAAATCATTATCATGCCCTAATGTTGCACCTTTGTCTTTTCTAAGTATCAATGTCTGCCAGGAACATATTATCACGCTTCTCTCTTTTTCCAGGTGGGCATTCTCCATGACGCAACATGTGAGGGGAACATCAAGCAAGCTACATCCATCCCTGCCTATTGCGAGGCCACCTTGACTCCAGACTTGTCACGGCAACGACCAAAGGGGAACTACAGCCAAAGAAAACCCAGGACAGGTAATTAATGATTATTAATTACTGATAATATTTCACTGGTATACATGGATGCTTCAGAAATAGGGCAATAGGGAATGGGCAAAGACAGATAGGCTGTGCCTAAGGTATTGGTAGTGGCATCCCAGTCCGTCACAGCACCAGTCACCTGCTCATCCCTGCAACACAGAGCATCATAATAATAGATATAGATAGATAGATAGATAGATAGATAGATAGATAGATAGATAGATAAGATAAGATAAGATAACTGTAAATAGATAATATTAGAGTTAAGATGTATGTATATATATATATATATATATATATATATATAGATATATATATAGATAGATAAGATAGATTGTAATTAGATACGCCTAAAGGTAAGTTAAGATAGGTAGATAGATATATAGATAAGATAGATTGTAAATAGATAATATTAGAGTTAAGATAAAATCATTATCATGCCCTAATGTTGCACCTTTGTCTTTTCTAAGTATCAATGTCTGCCAGGAACATATTATCACGCTTCTCTCTTTTTCCAGGTGGGCATTCTCCATGACGCAACATGTGAGGGGAACATCAAGCAAGCTACATCCATCCCTGCCTATTGCGAGGCCACCTTGACTCCAGACTTGTCACGGCAACGACCAAAGGGGAACTACAGCCAAAGAAAACCCAGGACAGGTAATTAATGATTATTAATTACTGATAATATTTCACTGGTATACATGGATGCTTCAGAAATAGGGCAATAGGGAATGGGCAAAGACAGATAGGCTGTGCCTAAGGTATTGGTAGTGGCATCCCAGTCCGTCACAGCACCAGTCACCTGCTCATCCCTGCAACACAGAGCATCATAATAATAGATATAGATAGATAGATAGATAGATAGATAGATAGATAGATAGATAGATAAGATAAGATAAGATAAGATAACTGTAAATAGATAATATTAGAGTTAAGATGTATGTATATATATATATATATATATATATATATATAGATATATATATAGATAGATAAGATAGATTGTAATTAGATACGCCTAAAGGTAAGTTAAGATAGGTAGATAGATATATAGATAAGATAGATTGTAAATAGATAATATTAGAGTTAAGATAAAATCATTATCATGCCCTAATGTTGCACCTTTGTCTTTTCTAAGTATCAATGTCTGCCAGGAACATATTATCACGCTTCTCTCTTTTTCCAGGTGGGCATTCTCCATGACGCAACATGTGAGGGGAACATCAAGCAAGCTACATCCCTGCCTATTGCGAGGCCACCTTGACTCCAGACTTGTCACGGCAACGACCAAAGGGGAACTACAGCCAAAGAAAACCCAGGACAGGTAATTAATGATTATTAATTACTGATAATATTTCACTGGTATACATGGATGCTTCAGAAATAGGGCAATAGGGAATGGGCAAAGACAGATAGGCTGTGCCTAAGGTATTGGTAGTGGCATCCCAGTCCGTCACAGCACCAGTCACCTGCTCATCCCTGCAACACAGAGCATCATAATAATAGATATAGATAGATAGATAGATAGATAGATAGATAAGATAAGATAAGATAAGATAACTGTAAATAGATAATATTAGAGTTAAGATGTATGTATATATATATATATATATATATATATATATATAGATATATATATAGATAGATAAGATAGATTGTAATTAGATACGCCTAAAGGTAAGTTAAGATAGGTAGATAGATATATAGATAAGATAGATTGTAAATAGATAATATTAGAGTTAAGATAAAATCATTATCATGCCCTAATGTTGCACCTTTGTCTTTTCTAAGTATCAATGTCTGCCAGGAACATATTATCACGCTTCTCTCTTTTTCCAGGTGGGCATTCTCCATGACGCAACATGTGAGGGGAACATCAAGCAAGCTACATCCATCCCTGCCTATTGCGAGGCCACCTTGACTCCAGACTTGTCACGGCAACGACCAAAGGGGAACTACAGCCAAAGAAAACCCAGGACAGGTAATTAATGATTATTAATTACTGATAATATTTCACTGGTATACATCGATGCTTCAGAAATAGGGCAATAGGGAAGGGGCAAAGACAGATAGGCTGTGCCTAAGGTATTAGTAGTGGCATCCCAGTCCGCCACAGCACCAGTCACCTGTTCACCCCTGCAACACAGAGCATGATAATAATAGATATAGATAGATAGATAGATAGATAGATAGATTAGATAAGATAAGATAACTGTAAATAGATAATATTAGAGTTAAGATAGATGTGTATATATATATATATCAATATATATATATATCTATATATATAGATAAGATAGATTGTAATTAGATACGCCTAAAGGTAAGTTAAGATAGGTAGATAGATATATAGATAAGATAGATTGTAAGTAGATAATATTAGAGTTAACATAAAATCATTATCATGCCCTAATGTTGCACCTTTGTCTTTTCTAAGTATCAATGTCTGCCAGGAACATATTATCACACTTCTCTCTTTTTCCAGGTGGGCATTCTCCATGACGCAACATGTGAGGGGAACATCAAGCAAGCTACATCCCTGCCTATTGCGAGGCCACCTTGACTCCAGACTTGTCACGGCAACGACCAAAGGGGAAATACAGCCAAAGAAAACCCAGGACAGGTAATTAATGATTATTAATTACTGATAATATTTCACTGGTATACATCGATGCTTCAGAAATAGGGCAATAGGGAAGGGGCAAAGACAGATAGGCTGTGCCTAAGGTATTAGTAGTGGCATCCCAGTCCGCCACAGCACCAGTCACCTGCTCACCCCTGCAACACAGAGCATGATAATAATAGATATAGATAGATAGATAGATAGATAGATAGATAGATAGATTAGATAAGATAAGATAAGATAACTGTAAATAGATAATATTAGAGTTAAGATGTATGTATATATATATATATAGATAGATAGATAAGATAGATTGTAATTAGATACGCCTAAAGGTAAGTTAAGATAGGTAGATAGATATATAGATAAGATAGATTGTAAATAGATAATATTAGAGTTAAGATAAAATCATTATCATGCCCTAATGTTGCACCTTTGTCTTTTCTAAGTATCAATGTCTGCCAGGAACATATTATCACGCTTCTCTCTTTTTCCAGGTGGGCATTCTCCATGACGCAACATGTGAGGGGAACATCAAGCAAGCTACATCCCTGCCTATTGCGAGGCCACCTTGACTCCAGACTTGTCACGGCAACGACCAAAGGGGAACTACAGCCAAAGAAAACCCAGGACAGGTAATTAATGATTATTAATTACTGATAATATTTCACTGGTATACATGGATGCTTCAGAAATAGGGCAATAGGGAATGGGCAAAGACAGATAGGCTGTGCCTAAGGTATTGGTAGTGGCATCCCAGTCCGTCACAGCACCAGTCACCTGCTCATCCCTGCAACACAGAGCATCATAATAATAGATATAGATAGATAGATAGATAGATAGATAGATAGATAGATAGATAAGATAAGATAAGATAAGATAACTGTAAATAGATAATATTAGAGTTAAGATGTATGTATATATATATATATATATATATATATATATAGATATATATATAGATAGATAAGATAGATTGTAATTAGATACGCCTAAAGGTAAGTTAAGATAGGTAGATAGATATATAGATAAGATAGATTGTAAATAGATAATATTAGAGTTAAGATAAAATCATTATCATGCCCTAATGTTGCACCTTTGTCTTTTCTAAGTATCAATGTCTGCCAGGAACATATTATCACGCTTCTCTCTTTTTCCAGGTGGGCATTCTCCATGACGCAACATGTGAGGGGAACATCAAGCAAGCTACATCCATCCCTGCCTATTGCGAGGCCACCTTGACTCCAGACTTGTCACGGCAACGACCAAAGGGGAACTACAGCCAAAGAAAACCCAGGACAGGTAATTAATGATTATTAATTACTGATAATATTTCACTGGTATACATGGATGCTTCAGAAATAGGGCAATAGGGAATGGGCAAAGACAGATAGGCTGTGCCTAAGGTATTGGTAGTGGCATCCCAGTCCGTCACAGCACCAGTCACCTGCTCATCCCTGCAACACAGAGCATCATAATAATAGATATAGATAGATAGATAGATAGATAGATAGATAGATAGATAGATAGATAAGATAAGATAAGATAACTGTAAATAGATAATATTAGAGTTAAGATGTATGTATATATATATATATATATATATATATATATAGATATATATATAGATAGATAAGATAGATTGTAATTAGATACGCCTAAAGGTAAGTTAAGATAGGTAGATAGATATATAGATAAGATAGATTGTAAATAGATAATATTAGAGTTAAGATAAAATCATTATCATGCCCTAATGTTGCACCTTTGTCTTTTCTAAGTATCAATGTCTGCCAGGAACATATTATCACGCTTCTCTCTTTTTCCAGGTGGGCATTCTCCATGACGCAACATGTGAGGGGAACATCAAGCAAGCTACATCCATCCCTGCCTATTGCGAGGCCACCTTGACTCCAGACTTGTCACGGCAACGACCAAAGGGGAACTACAGCCAAAGAAAACCCAGGACAGGTAATTAATGATTATTAATTACTGATAATATTTCACTGGTATACATCGATGCTTCAGAAATAGGGCAATAGGGAAGGGGCAAAGACAGATAGGCTGTGCCTAAGGTATTAGTAGTGGCATCCCAGTCCGCCACAGCACCAGTCACCTGTTCACCCCTGCAACACAGAGCATGATAATAATAGATATAGATAGATAGATAGATAGATAGATAGATTAGATAAGATAAGATAACTGTAAATAGATAATATTAGAGTTAAGATAGATGTGTATATATATATATATCAATATATATATATATCTATATATATAGATAAGATAGATTGTAATTAGATACGCCTAAAGGTAAGTTAAGATAGGTAGATAGATATATAGATAAGATAGATTGTAAGTAGATAATATTAGAGTTAACATAAAATCATTATCATGCCCTAATGTTGCACCTTTGTCTTTTCTAAGTATCAATGTCTGCCAGGAACATATTATCACACTTCTCTCTTTTTCCAGGTGGGCATTCTCCATGACGCAACATGTGAGGGGAACATCAAGCAAGCTACATCCCTGCCTATTGCGAGGCCACCTTGACTCCAGACTTGTCACGGCAACGACCAAAGGGGAAATACAGCCAAAGAAAACCCAGGACAGGTAATTAATGATTATTAATTACTGATAATATTTCACTGGTATACATCGATGCTTCAGAAATAGGGCAATAGGGAAGGGGCAAAGACAGATAGGCTGTGCCTAAGGTATTAGTAGTGGCATCCCAGTCCGCCACAGCACCAGTCACCTGCTCACCCCTGCAACACAGAGCATGATAATAATAGATATAGATAGATAGATAGATAGATAGATAGATAGATTAGATAAGATAAGATAAGATAACTGTAAATAGATAATATTAGAGTTAAGATGTATGTATATATATATATATAGATAGATAGATAAGATAGATTGTAATTAGATACGCCTAAAGGTAAGTTAAGATAGGTAGATAGATATATAGATAAGATAGATTGTAAATAGATAATATTAGAGTTAAGATAAAATCATTATCATGCCCTAATGTTGCACCTTTGTCTTTTCTAAGTATCAATGTCTGCCAGGAACATATTATCACGCTTCTCTCTTTTTCCAGGTGGGCATTCTCCATGACGCAACATGTGAGGGGAACATCAAGCAAGCTACATCCCTGCCTATTGCGAGGCCACCTTGACTCCAGACTTGTCACGGCAACGACCAAAGGGGAACTACAGCCAAAGAAAACCCAGGACAGGTAATTAATGATTATTAATTACTGATAATATTTCACTGGTATACATGGATGCTTCAGAAATAGGGCAATAGGGAATGGGCAAAGACAGATAGGCTGTGCCTAAGGTATTGGTAGTGGCATCCCAGTCCGTCACAGCACCAGTCACCTGCTCATCCCTGCAACACAGAGCATCATAATAATAGATATAGATAGATAGATAGATAGATAGATAGATAGATAGATAGATAGATAGATAGATAAGATAAGATAAGATAAGATAACTGTAAATAGATAATATTAGAGTTAAGATGTATGTATATATATATATATATATATATATATATATATATATAGATATATATATAGATAGATAAGATAGATTGTAATTAGATACGCCTAAAGGTAAGTTAAGATAGGTAGATAGATATATAGATAAGATAGATTGTAAATAGATAATATTAGAGTTAAGATAAAATCATTATCATGCCCTAATGTTGCACCTTTGTCTTTTCTAAGTATCAATGTCTGCCAGGAACATATTATCACGCTTCTCTCTTTTTCCAGGTGGGCATTCTCCATGACGCAACATGTGAGGGGAACATCAAGCAAGCTACATCCCTGCCTATTGCGAGGCCACCTTGACTCCAGACTTGTCACGGCAACGACCAAAGGGGAACTACAGCCAAAGAAAACCCAGGACAGGTAATTAATGATTATTAATTACTGATAATATTTCACTGGTATACATGGATGCTTCAGAAATAGGGCAATAGGGAATGGGCAAAGACAGATAGGCTGTGCCTAAGGTATTGGTAGTGGCATCCCAGTCCGTCACAGCACCAGTCACCTGCTCATCCCTGCAACACAGAGCATCATAATAATAGATATAGATAGATAGATAGATAGATAGATAGATAGATAGATAGATAAGATAAGATAAGATAACTGTAAATAGATAATATTAGAGTTAAGATGTATGTATATATATATATATATATATATATATATATAGATATATATATAGATAGATAAGATAGATTGTAATTAGATACGCCTAAAGGTAAGTTAAGATAGGTAGATAGATATATAGATAAGATAGATTGTAAATAGATAATATTAGAGTTAAGATAAAATCATTATCATGCCCTAATGTTGCACCTTTGTCTTTTCTAAGTATCAATGTCTGCCAGGAACATATTATCACGCTTCTCTCTTTTTCCAGGTGGGCATTCTCCATGACGCAACATGTGAGGGGAACATCAAGCAAGCTACATCCATCCCTGCCTATTGCGAGGCCACCTTGACTCCAGACTTGTCACGGCAACGACCAAAGGGGAACTACAGCCAAAGAAAACCCAGGACAGGTAATTAATGATTATTAATTACTGATAATATTTCACTGGTATACATGGATGCTTCAGAAATAGGGCAATAGGGAATGGGCAAAGACAGATAGGCTGTGCCTAAGGTATTGGTAGTGGCATCCCAGTCCGTCACAGCACCAGTCACCTGCTCATCCCTGCAACACAGAGCATCATAATAATAGATATAGATAGATAGATAGATAGATAGATAGATAGATAGATAGATAGATAAGATAAGATAAGATAACTGTAAATAGATAATATTAGAGTTAAGATGTATGTATATATATATATATATATATATATATATATAGATATATATATAGATAGATAAGATAGATTGTAATTAGATACGCCTAAAGGTAAGTTAAGATAGGTAGATAGATATATAGATAAGATAGATTGTAAATAGATAATATTAGAGTTAAGATAAAATCATTATCATGCCCTAATGTTGCACCTTTGTCTTTTCTAAGTATCAATGTCTGCCAGGAACATATTATCACGCTTCTCTCTTTTTCCAGGTGGGCATTCTCCATGACGCAACATGTGAGGGGAACATCAAGCAAGCTACATCCATCCCTGCCTATTGCGAGGCCACCTTGACTCCAGACTTGTCACGGCAACGACCAAAGGGGAACTACAGCCAAAGAAAACCCAGGACAGGTAATTAATGATTATTAATTACTGATAATATTTCACTGGTATACATGGATGCTTCAGAAATAGGGCAATAGGGAATGGGCAAAGACAGATAGGCTGTGCCTAAGGTATTGGTAGTGGCATCCCAGTCCGTCACAGCACCAGTCACCTGCTCATCCCTGCAACACAGAGCATCATAATAATAGATATAGATAGATAGATAGATAGATAGATAGATAGATAGATAGATAGATAAGATAAGATAAGATAAGATAACTGTAAATAGATAATATTAGAGTTAAGATGTATGTATATATATATATATATATATATATATATATAGATATATATATAGATAGATAAGATAGATTGTAATTAGATACGCCTAAAGGTAAGTTAAGATAGGTAGATAGATATATAGATAAGATAGATTGTAAATAGATAATATTAGAGTTAAGATAAAATCATTATCATGCCCTAATGTTGCACCTTTGTCTTTTCTAAGTATCAATGTCTGCCAGGAACATATTATCACGCTTCTCTCTTTTTCCAGGTGGGCATTCTCCATGACGCAACATGTGAGGGGAACATCAAGCAAGCTACATCCCTGCCTATTGCGAGGCCACCTTGACTCCAGACTTGTCACGGCAACGACCAAAGGGGAACTACAGCCAAAGAAAACCCAGGACAGGTAATTAATGATTATTAATTACTGATAATATTTCACTGGTATACATGGATGCTTCAGAAATAGGGCAATAGGGAATGGGCAAAGACAGATAGGCTGTGCCTAAGGTATTGGTAGTGGCATCCCAGTCCGTCACAGCACCAGTCACCTGCTCATCCCTGCAACACAGAGCATCATAATAATAGATATAGATAGATAGATAGATAGATAGATAGATAAGATAAGATAAGATAAGATAACTGTAAATAGATAATATTAGAGTTAAGATGTATGTATATATATATATATATATATATATATATATAGATATATATATAGATAGATAAGATAGATTGTAATTAGATACGCCTAAAGGTAAGTTAAGATAGGTAGATAGATATATAGATAAGATAGATTGTAAATAGATAATATTAGAGTTAAGATAAAATCATTATCATGCCCTAATGTTGCACCTTTGTCTTTTCTAAGTATCAATGTCTGCCAGGAACATATTATCACGCTTCTCTCTTTTTCCAGGTGGGCATTCTCCATGACGCAACATGTGAGGGGAACATCAAGCAAGCTACATCCATCCCTGCCTATTGCGAGGCCACCTTGACTCCAGACTTGTCACGGCAACGACCAAAGGGGAACTACAGCCAAAGAAAACCCAGGACAGGTAATTAATGATTATTAATTACTGATAATATTTCACTGGTATACATCGATGCTTCAGAAATAGGGCAATAGGGAAGGGGCAAAGACAGATAGGCTGTGCCTAAGGTATTAGTAGTGGCATCCCAGTCCGCCACAGCACCAGTCACCTGTTCACCCCTGCAACACAGAGCATGATAATAATAGATATAGATAGATAGATAGATAGATAGATAGATTAGATAAGATAAGATAACTGTAAATAGATAATATTAGAGTTAAGATAGATGTGTATATATATATATATCAATATATATATATATCTATATATATAGATAAGATAGATTGTAATTAGATACGCCTAAAGGTAAGTTAAGATAGGTAGATAGATATATAGATAAGATAGATTGTAAGTAGATAATATTAGAGTTAACATAAAATCATTATCATGCCCTAATGTTGCACCTTTGTCTTTTCTAAGTATCAATGTCTGCCAGGAACATATTATCACACTTCTCTCTTTTTCCAGGTGGGCATTCTCCATGACGCAACATGTGAGGGGAACATCAAGCAAGCTACATCCCTGCCTATTGCGAGGCCACCTTGACTCCAGACTTGTCACGGCAACGACCAAAGGGGAAATACAGCCAAAGAAAACCCAGGACAGGTAATTAATGATTATTAATTACTGATAATATTTCACTGGTATACATCGATGCTTCAGAAATAGGGCAATAGGGAAGGGGCAAAGACAGATAGGCTGTGCCTAAGGTATTAGTAGTGGCATCCCAGTCCGCCACAGCACCAGTCACCTGCTCACCCCTGCAACACAGAGCATGATAATAATAGATATAGATAGATAGATAGATAGATAGATAGATAGATTAGATAAGATAAGATAAGATAACTGTAAATAGATAATATTAGAGTTAAGATGTATGTATATATATATATATAGATAGATAGATAAGATAGATTGTAATTAGATACGCCTAAAGGTAAGTTAAGATAGGTAGATAGATATATAGATAAGATAGATTGTAAATAGATAATATTAGAGTTAAGATAAAATCATTATCATGCCCTAATGTTGCACCTTTGTCTTTTCTAAGTATCAATGTCTGCCAGGAACATATTATCACGCTTCTCTCTTTTTCCAGGTGGGCATTCTCCATGACGCAACATGTGAGGGGAACATCAAGCAAGCTACATCCCTGCCTATTGCGAGGCCACCTTGACTCCAGACTTGTCACGGCAACGACCAAAGGGGAACTACAGCCAAAGAAAACCCAGGACAGGTAATTAATGATTATTAATTACTGATAATATTTCACTGGTATACATGGATGCTTCAGAAATAGGGCAATAGGGAATGGGCAAAGACAGATAGGCTGTGCCTAAGGTATTGGTAGTGGCATCCCAGTCCGTCACAGCACCAGTCACCTGCTCATCCCTGCAACACAGAGCATCATAATAATAGATATAGATAGATAGATAGATAGATAGATAGATAGATAGATAGATAGATAGATAAGATAAGATAAGATAAGATAACTGTAAATAGATAATATTAGAGTTAAGATGTATGTATATATATATATATATATATATATATATATAGATATATATATAGATAGATAAGATAGATTGTAATTAGATACGCCTAAAGGTAAGTTAAGATAGGTAGATAGATATATAGATAAGATAGATTGTAAATAGATAATATTAGAGTTAAGATAAAATCATTATCATGCCCTAATGTTGCACCTTTGTCTTTTCTAAGTATCAATGTCTGCCAGGAACATATTATCACGCTTCTCTCTTTTTCCAGGTGGGCATTCTCCATGACGCAACATGTGAGGGGAACATCAAGCAAGCTACATCCATCCCTGCCTATTGCGAGGCCACCTTGACTCCAGACTTGTCACGGCAACGACCAAAGGGGAACTACAGCCAAAGAAAACCCAGGACAGGTAATTAATGATTATTAATTACTGATAATATTTCACTGGTATACATGGATGCTTCAGAAATAGGGCAATAGGGAATGGGCAAAGACAGATAGGCTGTGCCTAAGGTATTGGTAGTGGCATCCCAGTCCGTCACAGCACCAGTCACCTGCTCATCCCTGCAACACAGAGCATCATAATAATAGATATAGATAGATAGATAGATAGATAGATAGATAGATAGATAGATAGATAGATAGATAAGATAAGATAAGATAAGATAAGATAACTGTAAATAGATAATATTAGAGTTAAGATGTATGTATATATATATATATATATATATATATATATAGATATATATATAGATAGATAAGATAGATTGTAATTAGATACGCCTAAAGGTAAGTTAAGATAGGTAGATAGATATATAGATAAGATAGATTGTAAATAGATAATATTAGAGTTAAGATAAAATCATTATCATGCCCTAATGTTGCACCTTTGTCTTTTCTAAGTATCAATGTCTGCCAGGAACATATTATCACACGCTTCTCTCTTTTTCCAGGTGGGCATTCTCCATGACGCAACATGTGAGGGGAACATCAAGCAAGCTACATCCCTGCCTATTGCGAGGCCACCTTGACTCCAGACTTGTCACGGCAACGACCAAAGGGGAACTACAGCCAAAGAAAACCCAGGACAGGTAATTAATGATTATTAATTACTGATAATATTTCACTGGTATACATGGATGCTTCAGAAATAGGGCAATAGGGAATGGGCAAAGACAGATAGGCTGTGCCTAAGGTATTGGTAGTGGCATCCCAGTCCGTCACAGCACCAGTCACCTGCTCATCCCTGCAACACAGAGCATCATAATAATAGATATAGATAGATAGATAGATAGATAGATAGATAGATAAGATAAGATAAGATAAGATAACTGTAAATAGATAATATTAGAGTTAAGATGTATGTATATATATATATATATATATATATATATATATAGATATATATATAGATAGATAAGATAGATTGTAATTAGATACGCCTAAAGGTAAGTTAAGATAGGTAGATAGATATATAGATAAGATAGATTGTAAATAGATAATATTAGAGTTAAGATAAAATCATTATCATGCCCTAATGTTGCACCTTTGTCTTTTCTAAGTATCAATGTCTGCCAGGAACATATTATCACGCTTCTCTCTTTTTCCAGGTGGGCATTCTCCATGACGCAACATGTGAGGGGAACATCAAGCAAGCTACATCCATCCCTGCCTATTGCGAGGCCACCTTGACTCCAGACTTGTCACGGCAACGACCAAAGGGGAACTACAGCCAAAGAAAACCCAGGACAGGTAATTAATGATTATTAATTACTGATAATATTTCACTGGTATACATCGATGCTTCAGAAATAGGGCAATAGGGAAGGGGCAAAGACAGATAGGCTGTGCCTAAGGTATTAGTAGTGGCATCCCAGTCCGCCACAGCACCAGTCACCTGTTCACCCCTGCAACACAGAGCATGATAATAATAGATATAGATAGATAGATAGATAGATAGATAGATTAGATAAGATAAGATAACTGTAAATAGATAATATTAGAGTTAAGATAGATGTGTATATATATATATATCAATATATATATATATCTATATATATAGATAAGATAGATTGTAATTAGATACGCCTAAAGGTAAGTTAAGATAGGTAGATAGATATATAGATAAGATAGATTGTAAGTAGATAATATTAGAGTTAACATAAAATCATTATCATGCCCTAATGTTGCACCTTTGTCTTTTCTAAGTATCAATGTCTGCCAGGAACATATTATCACACTTCTCTCTTTTTCCAGGTGGGCATTCTCCATGACGCAACATGTGAGGGGAACATCAAGCAAGCTACATCCCTGCCTATTGCGAGGCCACCTTGACTCCAGACTTGTCACGGCAACGACCAAAGGGGAAATACAGCCAAAGAAAACCCAGGACAGGTAATTAATGATTATTAATTACTGATAATATTTCACTGGTATACATCGATGCTTCAGAAATAGGGCAATAGGGAAGGGGCAAAGACAGATAGGCTGTGCCTAAGGTATTAGTAGTGGCATCCCAGTCCGCCACAGCACCAGTCACCTGCTCACCCCTGCAACACAGAGCATGATAATAATAGATATAGATAGATAGATAGATAGATAGATAGATAGATTAGATAAGATAAGATAAGATAACTGTAAATAGATAATATTAGAGTTAAGATGTATGTATATATATATATATAGATAGATAGATAAGATAGATTGTAATTAGATACGCCTAAAGGTAAGTTAAGATAGGTAGATAGATATATAGATAAGATAGATTGTAAATAGATAATATTAGAGTTAAGATAAAATCATTATCATGCCCTAATGTTGCACCTTTGTCTTTTCTAAGTATCAATGTCTGCCAGGAACATATTATCACGCTTCTCTCTTTTTCCAGGTGGGCATTCTCCATGACGCAACATGTGAGGGGAACATCAAGCAAGCTACATCCCTGCCTATTGCGAGGCCACCTTGACTCCAGACTTGTCACGGCAACGACCAAAGGGGAACTACAGCCAAAGAAAACCCAGGACAGGTAATTAATGATTATTAATTACTGATAATATTTCACTGGTATACATGGATGCTTCAGAAATAGGGCAATAGGGAATGGGCAAAGACAGATAGGCTGTGCCTAAGGTATTGGTAGTGGCATCCCAGTCCGTCACAGCACCAGTCACCTGCTCATCCCTGCAACACAGAGCATCATAATAATAGATATAGATAGATAGATAGATAGATAGATAGATAGATAGATAGATAGATAGATAAGATAAGATAAGATAAGATAACTGTAAATAGATAATATTAGAGTTAAGATGTATGTATATATATATATATATATATATATATATATAGATATATATATAGATAGATAAGATAGATTGTAATTAGATACGCCTAAAGGTAAGTTAAGATAGGTAGATAGATATATAGATAAGATAGATTGTAAATAGATAATATTAGAGTTAAGATAAAATCATTATCATGCCCTAATGTTGCACCTTTGTCTTTTCTAAGTATCAATGTCTGCCAGGAACATATTATCACGCTTCTCTCTTTTTCCAGGTGGGCATTCTCCATGACGCAACATGTGAGGGGAACATCAAGCAAGCTACATCCATCCCTGCCTATTGCGAGGCCACCTTGACTCCAGACTTGTCACGGCAACGACCAAAGGGGAACTAGAAAACCCAGGACAGGTAATTAATGATTATTAATTACTGATAATATTTCACTGGTATACATGGATGCTTCAGAAATAGGGCAATAGGGAATGGGCAAAGACAGATAGGCTGTGCCTAAGGTATTGGTAGTGGCATCCCAGTCCGTCACAGCACCAGTCACCTGCTCATCCCTGCAACACAGAGCATCATAATAATAGATATAGATAGATAGATAGATAGATAGATAGATAGATAGATAGATAGATAGATAGATAAGATAAGATAAGATAAGATAAGATAACTGTAAATAGATAATATTAGAGTTAAGATGTATGTATATATATATATATATATATATATATATATAGATATATATATAGATAGATAAGATAGATTGTAATTAGATACGCCTAAAGGTAAGTTAAGATAGGTAGATAGATATATAGATAAGATAGATTGTAAATAGATAATATTAGAGTTAAGATAAAATCATTATCATGCCCTAATGTTGCACCTTTGTCTTTTCTAAGTATCAATGTCTGCCAGGAACATATTATCACGCTTCTCTCTTTTTCCAGGTGGGCATTCTCCATGACGCAACATGTGAGGGGAACATCAAGCAAGCTACATCCCTGCCTATTGCGAGGCCACCTTGACTCCAGACTTGTCACGGCAACGACCAAAGGGGAACTACAGCCAAAGAAAACCCAGGACAGGTAATTAATGATTATTAATTACTGATAATATTTCACTGGTATACATGGATGCTTCAGAAATAGGGCAATAGGGAATGGGCAAAGACAGATAGGCTGTGCCTAAGGTATTGGTAGTGGCATCCCAGTCCGTCACAGCACCAGTCACCTGCTCATCCCTGCAACACAGAGCATCATAATAATAGATATAGATAGATAGATAGATAGATAGATAGATAAGATAAGATAAGATAAGATAACTGTAAATAGATAATATTAGAGTTAAGATGTATGTATATATATATATATATATATATATATATATATAGATATATATATAGATAGATAAGATAGATTGTAATTAGATACGCCTAAAGGTAAGTTAAGATAGGTAGATAGATATATAGATAAGATAGATTGTAAATAGATAATATTAGAGTTAAGATAAAATCATTATCATGCCCTAATGTTGCACCTTTGTCTTTTCTAAGTATCAATGTCTGCCAGGAACATATTATCACGCTTCTCTCTTTTTCCAGGTGGGCATTCTCCATGACGCAACATGTGAGGGGAACATCAAGCAAGCTACATCCATCCCTGCCTATTGCGAGGCCACCTTGACTCCAGACTTGTCACGGCAACGACCAAAGGGGAACTACAGCCAAAGAAAACCCAGGACAGGTAATTAATGATTATTAATTACTGATAATATTTCACTGGTATACATCGATGCTTCAGAAATAGGGCAATAGGGAAGGGGCAAAGACAGATAGGCTGTGCCTAAGGTATTAGTAGTGGCATCCCAGTCCGCCACAGCACCAGTCACCTGTTCACCCCTGCAACACAGAGCATGATAATAATAGATATAGATAGATAGATAGATAGATAGATAGATTAGATAAGATAAGATAACTGTAAATAGATAATATTAGAGTTAAGATAGATGTGTATATATATATATATCAATATATATATATATCTATATATATAGATAAGATAGATTGTAATTAGATACGCCTAAAGGTAAGTTAAGATAGGTAGATAGATATATAGATAAGATAGATTGTAAGTAGATAATATTAGAGTTAACATAAAATCATTATCATGCCCTAATGTTGCACCTTTGTCTTTTCTAAGTATCAATGTCTGCCAGGAACATATTATCACACTTCTCTCTTTTTCCAGGTGGGCATTCTCCATGACGCAACATGTGAGGGGAACATCAAGCAAGCTACATCCCTGCCTATTGCGAGGCCACCTTGACTCCAGACTTGTCACGGCAACGACCAAAGGGGAAATACAGCCAAAGAAAACCCAGGACAGGTAATTAATGATTATTAATTACTGATAATATTTCACTGGTATACATCGATGCTTCAGAAATAGGGCAATAGGGAAGGGGCAAAGACAGATAGGCTGTGCCTAAGGTATTAGTAGTGGCATCCCAGTCCGCCACAGCACCAGTCACCTGCTCACCCCTGCAACACAGAGCATGATAATAATAGATATAGATAGATAGATAGATAGATAGATAGATAGATTAGATAAGATAAGATAAGATAACTGTAAATAGATAATATTAGAGTTAAGATGTATGTATATATATATATATAGATAGATAGATAAGATAGATTGTAATTAGATACGCCTAAAGGTAAGTTAAGATAGGTAGATAGATATATAGATAAGATAGATTGTAAATAGATAATATTAGAGTTAAGATAAAATCATTATCATGCCCTAATGTTGCACCTTTGTCTTTTCTAAGTATCAATGTCTGCCAGGAACATATTATCACGCTTCTCTCTTTTTCCAGGTGGGCATTCTCCATGACGCAACATGTGAGGGGAACATCAAGCAAGCTACATCCCTGCCTATTGCGAGGCCACCTTGACTCCAGACTTGTCACGGCAACGACCAAAGGGGAACTACAGCCAAAGAAAACCCAGGACAGGTAATTAATGATTATTAATTACTGATAATATTTCACTGGTATACATGGATGCTTCAGAAATAGGGCAATAGGGAATGGGCAAAGACAGATAGGCTGTGCCTAAGGTATTGGTAGTGGCATCCCAGTCCGTCACAGCACCAGTCACCTGCTCATCCCTGCAACACAGAGCATCATAATAATAGATATAGATAGATAGATAGATAGATAGATAGATAGATAGATAGATAGATAGATAAGATAAGATAAGATAAGATAACTGTAAATAGATAATATTAGAGTTAAGATGTATGTATATATATATATATATATATATATATATATATATAGATATATATATAGATAGATAAGATAGATTGTAATTAGATACGCCTAAAGGTAAGTTAAGATAGGTAGATAGATATATAGATAAGATAGATTGTAAATAGATAATATTAGAGTTAAGATAAAATCATTATCATGCCCTAATGTTGCACCTTTGTCTTTTCTAAGTATCAATGTCTGCCAGGAACATATTATCACGCTTCTCTCTTTTTCCAGGTGGGCATTCTCCATGACGCAACATGTGAGGGGAACATCAAGCAAGCTACATCCCTGCCTATTGCGAGGCCACCTTGACTCCAGACTTGTCACGGCAACGACCAAAGGGGAACTACAGCCAAAGAAAACCCAGGACAGGTAATTAATGATTATTAATTACTGATAATATTTCACTGGTATACATGGATGCTTCAGAAATAGGGCAATAGGGAATGGGCAAAGACAGATAGGCTGTGCCTAAGGTATTGGTAGTGGCATCCCAGTCCGTCACAGCACCAGTCACCTGCTCATCCCTGCAACACAGAGCATCATAATAATAGATATAGATAGATAGATAGATAGATAGATAGATAGATAGATAGATAGATAGATAGATAGATAAGATAAGATAAGATAAGATAACTGTAAATAGATAATATTAGAGTTAAGATGTATGTATATATATATATATATATATATATATATATAGATATATATATAGATAGATAAGATAGATTGTAATTAGATACGCCTAAAGGTAAGTTAAGATAGGTAGATAGATATATAGATAAGATAGATTGTAAATAGATAATATTAGAGTTAAGATAAAATCATTATCATGCCCTAATGTTGCACCTTTGTCTTTTCTAAGTATCAATGTCTGCCAGGAACATATTATCACGCTTCTCTCTTTTTCCAGGTGGGCATTCTCCATGACGCAACATGTGAGGGGAACATCAAGCAAGCTACATCCATCCCTGCCTATTGCGAGGCCACCTTGACTCCAGACTTGTCACGGCAACGACCAAAGGGGAACTACAGCCAAAGAAAACCCAGGACAGGTAATTAATGATTATTAATTACTGATAATATTTCACTGGTATACATGGATGCTTCAGAAATAGGGCAATAGGGAATGGGCAAAGACAGATAGGCTGTGCCTAAGGTATTGGTAGTGGCATCCCAGTCCGTCACAGCACCAGTCACCTGCTCATCCCTGCAACACAGAGCATCATAATAATAGATATAGATAGATAGATAGATAGATAGATAGATAGATAGATAGATAGATAAGATAAGATAAGATAACTGTAAATAGATAATATTAGAGTTAAGATGTATGTATATATATATATATATATATATATATATATAGATATATATATAGATAGATAAGATAGATTGTAATTAGATACGCCTAAAGGTAAGTTAAGATAGGTAGATAGATATATAGATAAGATAGATTGTAAATAGATAATATTAGAGTTAAGATAAAATCATTATCATGCCCTAATGTTGCACCTTTGTCTTTTCTAAGTATCAATGTCTGCCAGGAACATATTATCACGCTTCTCTCTTTTTCCAGGTGGGCATTCTCCATGACGCAACATGTGAGGGGAACATCAAGCAAGCTACATCCATCCCTGCCTATTGCGAGGCCACCTTGACTCCAGACTTGTCACGGCAACGACCAAAGGGGAACTACAGCCAAAGAAAACCCAGGACAGGTAATTAATGATTATTAATTACTGATAATATTTCACTGGTATACATGGATGCTTCAGAAATAGGGCAATAGGGAATGGGCAAAGACAGATAGGCTGTGCCTAAGGTATTGGTAGTGGCATCCCAGTCCGTCACAGCACCAGTCACCTGCTCATCCCTGCAACACAGAGCATCATAATAATAGATATAGATAGATAGATAGATAGATAGATAGATAGATAGATAGATAGATAAGATAAGATAAGATAAGATAACTGTAAATAGATAATATTAGAGTTAAGATGTATGTATATATATATATATATATATATATATATATAGATATATATATAGATAGATAAGATAGATTGTAATTAGATACGCCTAAAGGTAAGTTAAGATAGGTAGATAGATATATAGATAAGATAGATTGTAAATAGATAATATTAGAGTTAAGATAAAATCATTATCATGCCCTAATGTTGCACCTTTGTCTTTTCTAAGTATCAATGTCTGCCAGGAACATATTATCACGCTTCTCTCTTTTTCCAGGTGGGCATTCTCCATGACGCAACATGTGAGGGGAACATCAAGCAAGCTACATCCCTGCCTATTGCGAGGCCACCTTGACTCCAGACTTGTCACGGCAACGACCAAAGGGGAACTACAGCCAAAGAAAACCCAGGACAGGTAATTAATGATTATTAATTACTGATAATATTTCACTGGTATACATGGATGCTTCAGAAATAGGGCAATAGGGAATGGGCAAAGACAGATAGGCTGTGCCTAAGGTATTGGTAGTGGCATCCCAGTCCGTCACAGCACCAGTCACCTGCTCATCCCTGCAACACAGAGCATCATAATAATAGATATAGATAGATAGATAGATAGATAGATAGATAGATAGATAGATAGATAGATAAGATAAGATAAGATAAGATAACTGTAAATAGATAATATTAGAGTTAAGATGTATGTATATATATATATATATATATATATATATATAGATATATATATAGATAGATAAGATAGATTGTAATTAGATACGCCTAAAGGTAAGTTAAGATAGGTAGATAGATATATAGATAAGATAGATTGTAAATAGATAATATTAGAGTTAAGATAAAATCATTATCATGCCCTAATGTTGCACCTTTGTCTTTTCTAAGTATCAATGTCTGCCAGGAACATATTATCACGCTTCTCTCTTTTTCCAGGTGGGCATTCTCCATGACGCAACATGTGAGGGGAACATCAAGCAAGCTACATCCATCCCTGCCTATTGCGAGGCCACCTTGACTCCAGACTTGTCACGGCAACGACCAAAGGGGAACTACAGCCAAAGAAAACCCAGGACAGGTAATTAATGATTATTAATTACTGATAATATTTCACTGGTATACATCGATGCTTCAGAAATAGGGCAATAGGGAAGGGGCAAAGACAGATAGGCTGTGCCTAAGGTATTAGTAGTGGCATCCCAGTCCGCCACAGCACCAGTCACCTGTTCACCCCTGCAACACAGAGCATGATAATAATAGATATAGATAGATAGATAGATAGATAGATAGATTAGATAAGATAAGATAACTGTAAATAGATAATATTAGAGTTAAGATAGATGTGTATATATATATATATCAATATATATATATATCTATATATATAGATAAGATAGATTGTAATTAGATACGCCTAAAGGTAAGTTAAGATAGGTAGATAGATATATAGATAAGATAGATTGTAAGTAGATAATATTAGAGTTAACATAAAATCATTATCATGCCCTAATGTTGCACCTTTGTCTTTTCTAAGTATCAATGTCTGCCAGGAACATATTATCACACTTCTCTCTTTTTCCAGGTGGGCATTCTCCATGACGCAACATGTGAGGGGAACATCAAGCAAGCTACATCCCTGCCTATTGCGAGGCCACCTTGACTCCAGACTTGTCACGGCAACGACCAAAGGGGAAATACAGCCAAAGAAAACCCAGGACAGGTAATTAATGATTATTAATTACTGATAATATTTCACTGGTATACATCGATGCTTCAGAAATAGGGCAATAGGGAAGGGGCAAAGACAGATAGGCTGTGCCTAAGGTATTAGTAGTGGCATCCCAGTCCGCCACAGCACCAGTCACCTGCTCACCCCTGCAACACAGAGCATGATAATAATAGATATAGATAGATAGATAGATAGATAGATAGATAGATTAGATAAGATAAGATAAGATAACTGTAAATAGATAATATTAGAGTTAAGATGTATGTATATATATATATATAGATAGATAGATAAGATAGATTGTAATTAGATACGCCTAAAGGTAAGTTAAGATAGGTAGATAGATATATAGATAAGATAGATTGTAAATAGATAATATTAGAGTTAAGATAAAATCATTATCATGCCCTAATGTTGCACCTTTGTCTTTTCTAAGTATCAATGTCTGCCAGGAACATATTATCACGCTTCTCTCTTTTTCCAGGTGGGCATTCTCCATGACGCAACATGTGAGGGGAACATCAAGCAAGCTACATCCCTGCCTATTGCGAGGCCACCTTGACTCCAGACTTGTCACGGCAACGACCAAAGGGGAACTACAGCCAAAGAAAACCCAGGACAGGTAATTAATGATTATTAATTACTGATAATATTTCACTGGTATACATGGATGCTTCAGAAATAGGGCAATAGGGAATGGGCAAAGACAGATAGGCTGTGCCTAAGGTATTGGTAGTGGCATCCCAGTCCGTCACAGCACCAGTCACCTGCTCATCCCTGCAACACAGAGCATCATAATAATAGATATAGATAGATAGATAGATAGATAGATAGATAGATAGATAGATAGATAGATAGATAAGATAAGATAAGATAAGATAACTGTAAATAGATAATATTAGAGTTAAGATGTATGTATATATATATATATATATATATATATATATATATAGATATATATATAGATAGATAAGATAGATTGTAATTAGATACGAGGTAGATAGATATATAGATAAGATAGATTGTAAATAGATAATATTAGAGTTAAGATAAAATCATTATCATGCCCTAATGTTGCACCTTTGTCTTTTCTAAGTATCAATGTCTGCCAGGAACATATTATCACGCTTCTCTCTTTTTCCAGGTGGGCATTCTCCATGACGCAACATGTGAGGGGAACATCAAGCAAGCTACATCCCTGCCTATTGCGAGGCCACCTTGACTCCAGACTTGTCACGGCAACGACCAAAGGGGAACTACAGCCAAAGAAAACCCAGGACAGGTAATTAATGATTATTAATTACTGATAATATTTCACTGGTATACATGGATGCTTCAGAAATAGGGCAATAGGGAATGGGCAAAGACAGATAGGCTGTGCCTAAGGTATTGGTAGTGGCATCCCAGTCCGTCACAGCACCAGTCACCTGCTCATCCCTGCAACACAGAGCATCATAATAATAGATATAGATAGATAGATAGATAGATAGATAGATAGATAGATAGATAGATAGATAGATAGATAGATAGATAAGATAAGATAAGATAAGATAACTGTAAATAGATAATATTAGAGTTAAGATGTATGTATATATATATATATATATATATATATATATAGATATATATATAGATAGATAAGATAGATTGTAATTAGATACGCCTAAAGGTAAGTTAAGATAGGTAGATAGATATATAGATAAGATAGATTGTAAATAGATAATATTAGAGTTAAGATAAAATCATTATCATGCCCTAATGTTGCACCTTTGTCTTTTCTAAGTATCAATGTCTGCCAGGAACATATTATCACGCTTCTCTCTTTTTCCAGGTGGGCATTCTCCATGACGCAACATGTGAGGGGAACATCAAGCAAGCTACATCCATCCCTGCCTATTGCGAGGCCACCTTGACTCCAGACTTGTCACGGCAACGACCAAAGGGGAACTACAGCCAAAGAAAACCCAGGACAGGTAATTAATGATTATTAATTACTGATAATATTTCACTGGTATACATGGATGCTTCAGAAATAGGGCAATAGGGAATGGGCAAAGACAGATAGGCTGTGCCTAAGGTATTGGTAGTGGCATCCCAGTCCGTCACAGCACCAGTCACCTGCTCATCCCTGCAACACAGAGCATCATAATAATAGATATAGATAGATAGATAGATAGATAGATAGATAGATAGATAGATAAGATAAGATAAGATAACTGTAAATAGATAATATTAGAGTTAAGATGTATGTATATATATATATATATATATATATATATATAGATATATATATAGATAGATAAGATAGATTGTAATTAGATACGCCTAAAGGTAAGTTAAGATAGGTAGATAGATATATAGATAAGATAGATTGTAAATAGATAATATTAGAGTTAAGATAAAATCATTATCATGCCCTAATGTTGCACCTTTGTCTTTTCTAAGTATCAATGTCTGCCAGGAACATATTATCACGCTTCTCTCTTTTTCCAGGTGGGCATTCTCCATGACGCAACATGTGAGGGGAACATCAAGCAAGCTACATCCATCCCTGCCTATTGCGAGGCCACCTTGACTCCAGACTTGTCACGGCAACGACCAAAGGGGAACTACAGCCAAAGAAAACCCAGGACAGGTAATTAATGATTATTAATTACTGATAATATTTCACTGGTATACATGGATGCTTCAGAAATAGGGCAATAGGGAATGGGCAAAGACAGATAGGCTGTGCCTAAGGTATTGGTAGTGGCATCCCAGTCCGTCACAGCACCAGTCACCTGCTCATCCCTGCAACACAGAGCATCATAATAATAGATATAGATAGATAGATAGATAGATAGATAGATAGATAGATAGATAGATAGATAAGATAAGATAAGATAAGATAACTGTAAATAGATAATATTAGAGTTAAGATGTATGTATATATATATATATATATATATATATATATAGATATATATATAGATAGATAAGATAGATTGTAATTAGATACGCCTAAAGGTAAGTTAAGATAGGTAGATAGATATATAGATAAGATAGATTGTAAATAGATAATATTAGAGTTAAGATAAAATCATTATCATGCCCTAATGTTGCACCTTTGTCTTTTCTAAGTATCAATGTCTGCCAGGAACATATTATCACGCTTCTCTCTTTTTCCAGGTGGGCATTCTCCATGACGCAACATGTGAGGGGAACATCAAGCAAGCTACATCCCTGCCTATTGCGAGGCCACCTTGACTCCAGACTTGTCACGGCAACGACCAAAGGGGAACTACAGCCAAAGAAAACCCAGGACAGGTAATTAATGATTATTAATTACTGATAATATTTCACTGGTATACATGGATGCTTCAGAAATAGGGCAATAGGGAATGGGCAAAGACAGATAGGCTGTGCCTAAGGTATTGGTAGTGGCATCCCAGTCCGTCACAGCACCAGTCACCTGCTCATCCCTGCAACACAGAGCATCATAATAATAGATATAGATAGATAGATAGATAGATAGATAGATAAGATAAGATAAGATAAGATAACTGTAAATAGATAATATTAGAGTTAAGATGTATGTATATATATATATATATATATATATATATATATAGATATATATATAGATAGATAAGATAGATTGTAATTAGATACGCCTAAAGGTAAGTTAAGATAGGTAGATAGATATATAGATAAGATAGATTGTAAATAGATAATATTAGAGTTAAGATAAAATCATTATCATGCCCTAATGTTGCACCTTTGTCTTTTCTAAGTATCAATGTCTGCCAGGAACATATTATCACGCTTCTCTCTTTTTCCAGGTGGGCATTCTCCATGACGCAACATGTGAGGGGAACATCAAGCAAGCTACATCCATCCCTGCCTATTGCGAGGCCACCTTGACTCCAGACTTGTCACGGCAACGACCAAAGGGGAACTACAGCCAAAGAAAACCCAGGACAGGTAATTAATGATTATTAATTACTGATAATATTTCACTGGTATACATCGATGCTTCAGAAATAGGGCAATAGGGAAGGGGCAAAGACAGATAGGCTGTGCCTAAGGTATTAGTAGTGGCATCCCAGTCCGCCACAGCACCAGTCACCTGTTCACCCCTGCAACACAGAGCATGATAATAATAGATATAGATAGATAGATAGATAGATAGATAGATTAGATAAGATAAGATAACTGTAAATAGATAATATTAGAGTTAAGATAGATGTGTATATATATATATATCAATATATATATATATCTATATATATAGATAAGATAGATTGTAATTAGATACGCCTAAAGGTGTTAAGATAGGTAGATAGATATATAGATAAGATAGATTGTAAGTAGATAATATTAGAGTTAACATAAAATCATTATCATGCCCTAATGTTGCACCTTTGTCTTTTCTAAGTATCAATGTCTGCCAGGAACATATTATCACACTTCTCTCTTTTTCCAGGTGGGCATTCTCCATGACGCAACATGTGAGGGGAACATCAAGCAAGCTACATCCCTGCCTATTGCGAGGCCACCTTGACTCCAGACTTGTCACGGCAACGACCAAAGGGGAAATACAGCCAAAGAAAACCCAGGACAGGTAATTAATGATTATTAATTACTGATAATATTTCACTGGTATACATCGATGCTTCAGAAATAGGGCAATAGGGAAGGGGCAAAGACAGATAGGCTGTGCCTAAGGTATTAGTAGTGGCATCCCAGTCCGCCACAGCACCAGTCACCTGCTCACCCCTGCAACACAGAGCATGATAATAATAGATATAGATAGATAGATAGATAGATAGATAGATAGATAGATTAGATAAGATAAGATAAGATAACTGTAAATAGATAATATTAGAGTTAAGATGTATGTATATATATATATATAGATAGATAGATAAGATAGATTGTAATTAGATACGCCTAAAGGTAAGTTAAGATAGGTAGATAGATATATAGATAAGATAGATTGTAAATAGATAATATTAGAGTTAAGATAAAATCATTATCATGCCCTAATGTTGCACCTTTGTCTTTTCTAAGTATCAATGTCTGCCAGGAACATATTATCACGCTTCTCTCTTTTTCCAGGTGGGCATTCTCCATGACGCAACATGTGAGGGGAACATCAAGCAAGCTACATCCCTGCCTATTGCGAGGCCACCTTGACTCCAGACTTGTCACGGCAACGACCAAAGGGGAACTACAGCCAAAGAAAACCCAGGACAGGTAATTAATGATTATTAATTACTGATAATATTTCACTGGTATACATGGATGCTTCAGAAATAGGGCAATAGGGAATGGGCAAAGACAGATAGGCTGTGCCTAAGGTATTGGTAGTGGCATCCCAGTCCGTCACAGCACCAGTCACCTGCTCATCCCTGCAACACAGAGCATCATAATAATAGATATAGATAGATAGATAGATAGATAGATAGATAGATAGATAGATAGATAGATAAGATAAGATAAGATAAGATAACTGTAAATAGATAATATTAGAGTTAAGATGTATGTATATATATATATATATATATATATATATATAGATATATATATAGATAGATAAGATAGATTGTAATTAGATACGCCTAAAGGTAAGTTAAGATAGGTAGATAGATATATAGATAAGATAGATTGTAAATAGATAATATTAGAGTTAAGATAAAATCATTATCATGCCCTAATGTTGCACCTTTGTCTTTTCTAAGTATCAATGTCTGCCAGGAACATATTATCACGCTTCTCTCTTTTTCCAGGTGGGCATTCTCCATGACGCAACATGTGAGGGGAACATCAAGCAAGCTACATCCATCCCTGCCTATTGCGAGGCCACCTTGACTCCAGACTTGTCACGGCAACGACCAAAGGGGAACTACAGCCAAAGAAAACCCAGGACAGGTAATTAATGATTATTAATTACTGATAATATTTCACTGGTATACATGGATGCTTCAGAAATAGGGCAATAGGGAATGGGCAAAGACAGATAGGCTGTGCCTAAGGTATTGGTAGTGGCATCCCAGTCCGTCACAGCACCAGTCACCTGCTCATCCCTGCAACACAGAGCATCATAATAATAGATATAGATAGATAGATAGATAGATAGATAGATAGATAGATAGATAGATAGATAAGATAAGATAAGATAAGATAAGATAACTGTAAATAGATAATATTAGAGTTAAGATGTATGTATATATATATATATATATATATATATATATAGATATATATATAGATAGATAAGATAGATTGTAATTAGATACGCCTAAAGGTAAGTTAAGATAGGTAGATAGATATATAGATAAGATAGATTGTAAATAGATAATATTAGAGTTAAGATAAAATCATTATCATGCCCTAATGTTGCACCTTTGTCTTTTCTAAGTATCAATGTCTGCCAGGAACATATTATCACGCTTCTCTCTTTTTCCAGGTGGGCATTCTCCATGACGCAACATGTGAGGGGAACATCAAGCAAGCTACATCCCTGCCTATTGCGAGGCCACCTTGACTCCAGACTTGTCACGGCAACGACCAAAGGGGAACTACAGCCAAAGAAAACCCAGGACAGGTAATTAATGATTATTAATTACTGATAATATTTCACTGGTATACATGGATGCTTCAGAAATAGGGCAATAGGGAATGGGCAAAGACAGATAGGCTGTGCCTAAGGTATTGGTAGTGGCATCCCAGTCCGTCACAGCACCAGTCACCTGCTCATCCCTGCAACACAGAGCATCATAATAATAGATATAGATAGATAGATAGATAGATAGATAGATAGATAGATAAGATAAGATAAGATAAGATAACTGTAAATAGATAATATTAGAGTTAAGATGTATGTATATATATATATATATATATATATATATATATAGATATATATATAGATAGATAAGATAGATTGTAATTAGATACGCCTAAAGGTAAGTTAAGATAGGTAGATAGATATATAGATAAGATAGATTGTAAATAGATAATATTAGAGTTAAGATAAAATCATTATCATGCCCTAATGTTGCACCTTTGTCTTTTCTAAGTATCAATGTCTGCCAGGAACATATTATCACGCTTCTCTCTTTTTCCAGGTGGGCATTCTCCATGACGCAACATGTGAGGGGAACATCAAGCAAGCTACATCCATCCCTGCCTATTGCGAGGCCACCTTGACTCCAGACTTGTCACGGCAACGACCAAAGGGGAACTACAGCCAAAGAAAACCCAGGACAGGTAATTAATGATTATTAATTACTGATAATATTTCACTGGTATACATCGATGCTTCAGAAATAGGGCAATAGGGAAGGGGCAAAGACAGATAGGCTGTGCCTAAGGTATTAGTAGTGGCATCCCAGTCCGCCACAGCACCAGTCACCTGTTCACCCCTGCAACACAGAGCATGATAATAATAGATATAGATAGATAGATAGATAGATAGATAGATTAGATAAGATAAGATAACTGTAAATAGATAATATTAGAGTTAAGATAGATGTGTATATATATATATATCAATATATATATATATCTATATATATAGATAAGATAGATTGTAATTAGATACGCCTAAAGGTAAGTTAAGATAGGTAGATAGATATATAGATAAGATAGATTGTAAGTAGATAATATTAGAGTTAACATAAAATCATTATCATGCCCTAATGTTGCACCTTTGTCTTTTCTAAGTATCAATGTCTGCCAGGAACATATTATCACACTTCTCTCTTTTTCCAGGTGGGCATTCTCCATGACGCAACATGTGAGGGGAACATCAAGCAAGCTACATCCCTGCCTATTGCGAGGCCACCTTGACTCCAGACTTGTCACGGCAACGACCAAAGGGGAAATACAGCCAAAGAAAACCCAGGACAGGTAATTAATGATTATTAATTACTGATAATATTTCACTGGTATACATCGATGCTTCAGAAATAGGGCAATAGGGAAGGGGCAAAGACAGATAGGCTGTGCCTAAGGTATTAGTAGTGGCATCCCAGTCCGCCACAGCACCAGTCACCTGCTCACCCCTGCAACACAGAGCATGATAATAATAGATATAGATAGATAGATAGATAGATAGATAGATAGATTAGATAAGATAAGATAAGATAACTGTAAATAGATAATATTAGAGTTAAGATGTATGTATATATATATATATAGATAGATAGATAAGATAGATTGTAATTAGATACGCCTAAAGGTAAGTTAAGATAGGTAGATAGATATATAGATAAGATAGATTGTAAATAGATAATATTAGAGTTAAGATAAAATCATTATCATGCCCTAATGTTGCACCTTTGTCTTTTCTAAGTATCAATGTCTGCCAGGAACATATTATCACGCTTCTCTCTTTTTCCAGGTGGGCATTCTCCATGACGCAACATGTGAGGGGAACATCAAGCAAGCTACATCCCTGCCTATTGCGAGGCCACCTTGACTCCAGACTTGTCACGGCAACGACCAAAGGGGAACTACAGCCAAAGAAAACCCAGGACAGGTAATTAATGATTATTAATTACTGATAATATTTCACTGGTATACATGGATGCTTCAGAAATAGGGCAATAGGGAATGGGCAAAGACAGATAGGCTGTGCCTAAGGTATTGGTAGTGGCATCCCAGTCCGTCACAGCACCAGTCACCTGCTCATCCCTGCAACACAGAGCATCATAATAATAGATATAGATAGATAGATAGATAGATAGATAGATAGATAGATAGATAGATAGATAAGATAAGATAAGATAAGATAACTGTAAATAGATAATATTAGAGTTAAGATGTATGTATATATATATATATATATATATATATATATAGATATATATATAGATAGATAAGATAGATTGTAATTAGATACGCCTAAAGGTAAGTTAAGATAGGTAGATAGATATATAGATAAGATAGATTGTAAATAGATAATATTAGAGTTAAGATAAAATCATTATCATGCCCTAATGTTGCACCTTTGTCTTTTCTAAGTATCAATGTCTGCCAGGAACATATTATCACGCTTCTCTCTTTTTCCAGGTGGGCATTCTCCATGACGCAACATGTGAGGGGAACATCAAGCAAGCTACATCCATCCCTGCCTATTGCGAGGCCACCTTGACTCCAGACTTGTCACGGCAACGACCAAAGGGGAACTACAGCCAAAGAAAACCCAGGACAGGTAATTAATGATTATTAATTACTGATAATATTTCACTGGTATACATGGATGCTTCAGAAATAGGGCAATAGGGAATGGGCAAAGACAGATAGGCTGTGCCTAAGGTATTGGTAGTGGCATCCCAGTCCGTCACAGCACCAGTCACCTGCTCATCCCTGCAACACAGAGCATCATAATAATAGATATAGATAGATAGATAGATAGATAGATAGATAGATAGATAGATAGATAAGATAAGATAAGATAAGATAAGATAACTGTAAATAGATAATATTAGAGTTAAGATGTATGTATATATATATATATATATATATATATATATAGATATATATATAGATAGATAAGATAGATTGTAATTAGATACGCCTAAAGGTAAGTTAAGATAGGTAGATAGATATATAGATAAGATAGATTGTAAATAGATAATATTAGAGTTAAGATAAAATCATTATCATGCCCTAATGTTGCACCTTTGTCTTTTCTAAGTATCAATGTCTGCCAGGAACATATTATCACGCTTCTCTCTTTTTCCAGGTGGGCATTCTCCATGACGCAACATGTGAGGGGAACATCAAGCAAGCTACATCCCTGCCTATTGCGAGGCCACCTTGACTCCAGACTTGTCACGGCAACGACCAAAGGGGAACTACAGCCAAAGAAAACCCAGGACAGGTAATTAATGATTATTAATTACTGATAATATTTCACTGGTATACATGGATGCTTCAGAAATAGGGCAATAGGGAATGGGCAAAGACAGATAGGCTGTGCCTAAGGTATTGGTAGTGGCATCCCAGTCCGTCACAGCACCAGTCACCTGCTCATCCCTGCAACACAGAGCATCATAATAATAGATATAGATAGATAGATAGATAGATAAGATAAGATAAGATAAGATAACTGTAAATAGATAATATTAGAGTTAAGATGTATGTATATATATATATATATATATATATATATATATAGATATATATATAGATAGATAAGATAGATTGTAATTAGATACGCCTAAAGGTAAGTTAAGATAGGTAGATAGATATATAGATAAGATAGATTGTAAATAGATAATATTAGAGTTAAGATAAAATCATTATCATGCCCTAATGTTGCACCTTTGTCTTTTCTAAGTATCAATGTCTGCCAGGAACATATTATCACGCTTCTCTCTTTTTCCAGGTGGGCATTCTCCATGACGCAACATGTGAGGGGAACATCAAGCAAGCTACATCCATCCCTGCCTATTGCGAGGCCACCTTGACTCCAGACTTGTCACGGCAACGACCAAAGGGGAACTACAGCCAAAGAAAACCCAGGACAGGTAATTAATGATTATTAATTACTGATAATATTTCACTGGTATACATCGATGCTTCAGAAATAGGGCAATAGGGAAGGGGCAAAGACAGATAGGCTGTGCCTAAGGTATTAGTAGTGGCATCCCAGTCCGCCACAGCACCAGTCACCTGTTCACCCCTGCAACACAGAGCATGATAATAATAGATATAGATAGATAGATAGATAGATAGATAGATTAGATAAGATAAGATAACTGTAAATAGATAATATTAGAGTTAAGATAGATGTGTATATATATATATATCAATATATATATATATCTATATATATAGATAAGATAGATTGTAATTAGATACGCCTAAAGGTAAGTTAAGATAGGTAGATAGATATATAGATAAGATAGATTGTAAGTAGATAATATTAGAGTTAACATAAAATCATTATCATGCCCTAATGTTGCACCTTTGTCTTTTCTAAGTATCAATGTCTGCCAGGAACATATTATCACACTTCTCTCTTTTTCCAGGTGGGCATTCTCCATGACGCAACATGTGAGGGGAACATCAAGCAAGCTACATCCCTGCCTATTGCGAGGCCACCTTGACTCCAGACTTGTCACGGCAACGACCAAAGGGGAAATACAGCCAAAGAAAACCCAGGACAGGTAATTAATGATTATTAATTACTGATAATATTTCACTGGTATACATCGATGCTTCAGAAATAGGGCAATAGGGAAGGGGCAAAGACAGATAGGCTGTGCCTAAGGTATTAGTAGTGGCATCCCAGTCCGCCACAGCACCAGTCACCTGCTCACCCCTGCAACACAGAGCATGATAATAATAGATATAGATAGATAGATAGATAGATAGATAGATAGATTAGATAAGATAAGATAAGATAACTGTAAATAGATAATATTAGAGTTAAGATGTATGTATATATATATATATAGATAGATAGATAAGATAGATTGTAATTAGATACGCCTAAAGGTAAGTTAAGATAGGTAGATAGATATATAGATAAGATAGATTGTAAATAGATAATATTAGAGTTAAGATAAAATCATTATCATGCCCTAATGTTGCACCTTTGTCTTTTCTAAGTATCAATGTCTGCCAGGAACATATTATCACGCTTCTCTCTTTTTCCAGGTGGGCATTCTCCATGACGCAACATGTGAGGGGAACATCAAGCAAGCTACATCCCTGCCTATTGCGAGGCCACCTTGACTCCAGACTTGTCACGGCAACGACCAAAGGGGAACTACAGCCAAAGAAAACCCAGGACAGGTAATTAATGATTATTAATTACTGATAATATTTCACTGGTATACATGGATGCTTCAGAAATAGGGCAATAGGGAATGGGCAAAGACAGATAGGCTGTGCCTAAGGTATTGGTAGTGGCATCCCAGTCCGTCACAGCACCAGTCACCTGCTCATCCCTGCAACACAGAGCATCATAATAATAGATATAGATAGATAGATAGATAGATAGATAGATAGATAGATAGATAGATAAGATAAGATAAGATAAGATAACTGTAAATAGATAATATTAGAGTTAAGATGTATGTATATATATATATATATATATATATATATATAGATATATATATAGATAGATAAGATAGATTGTAATTAGATACGCCTAAAGGTAAGTTAAGATAGGTAGATAGATATATAGATAAGATAGATTGTAAATAGATAATATTAGAGTTAAGATAAAATCATTATCATGCCCTAATGTTGCACCTTTGTCTTTTCTAAGTATCAATGTCTGCCAGGAACATATTATCACGCTTCTCTCTTTTTCCAGGTGGGCATTCTCCATGACGCAACATGTGAGGGGAACATCAAGCAAGCTACATCCATCCCTGCCTATTGCGAGGCCACCTTGACTCCAGACTTGTCACGGCAACGACCAAAGGGGAACTACAGCCAAAGAAAACCCAGGACAGGTAATTAATGATTATTAATTACTGATAATATTTCACTGGTATACATGGATGCTTCAGAAATAGGGCAATAGGGAATGGGCAAAGACAGATAGGCTGTGCCTAAGGTATTGGTAGTGGCATCCCAGTCCGTCACAGCACCAGTCACCTGCTCATCCCTGCAACACAGAGCATCATAATAATAGATATAGATAGATAGATAGATAGATAGATAGATAGATAGATAGATAGATAGATAAGATAAGATAAGATAACTGTAAATAGATAATATTAGAGTTAAGATGTATGTATATATATATATATATATATATATATATATAGATATATATATAGATAGATAAGATAGATTGTAATTAGATACGCCTAAAGGTAAGTTAAGATAGGTAGATAGATATATAGATAAGATAGATTGTAAATAGATAATATTAGAGTTAAGATAAAATCATTATCATGCCCTAATGTTGCACCTTTGTCTTTTCTAAGTATCAATGTCTGCCAGGAACATATTATCACGCTTCTCTCTTTTTCCAGGTGGGCATTCTCCATGACGCAACATGTGAGGGGAACATCAAGCAAGCTACATCCCTGCCTATTGCGAGGCCACCTTGACTCCAGACTTGTCACGGCAACGACCAAAGGGGAACTACAGCCAAAGAAAACCCAGGACAGGTAATTAATGATTATTAATTACTGATAATATTTCACTGGTATACATGGATGCTTCAGAAATAGGGCAATAGGGAATGGGCAAAGACAGATAGGCTGTGCCTAAGGTATTGGTAGTGGCATCCCAGTCCGTCACAGCACCAGTCACCTGCTCATCCCTGCAACACAGAGCATCATAATAATAGATATAGATAGATAGATAGATAGATAGATAAGATAAGATAAGATAAGATAACTGTAAATAGATAATATTAGAGTTAAGATGTATGTATATATATATATATATATATATATATATATATAGATATATATATAGATAGATAAGATAGATTGTAATTAGATACGCCTAAAGGTAAGTTAAGATAGGTAGATAGATATATAGATAAGATAGATTGTAAATAGATAATATTAGAGTTAAGATAAAATCATTATCATGCCCTAATGTTGCACCTTTGTCTTTTCTAAGTATCAATGTCTGCCAGGAACATATTATCACGCTTCTCTCTTTTTCCAGGTGGGCATTCTCCATGACGCAACATGTGAGGGGAACATCAAGCAAGCTACATCCATCCCTGCCTATTGCGAGGCCACCTTGACTCCAGACTTGTCACGGCAACGACCAAAGGGGAACTACAGCCAAAGAAAACCCAGGACAGGTAATTAATGATTATTAATTACTGATAATATTTCACTGGTATACATGGATGCTTCAGAAATAGGGCAATAGGGAATGGGCAAAGACAGATAGGCTGTGCCTAAGGTATTGGTAGTGGCATCCCAGTCCGTCACAGCACCAGTCACCTGCTCATCCCTGCAACACAGAGCATCATAATAATAGATATAGATAGATAGATAGATAGATAGATAGATAGATAGATAGATAGATAGATAGATAGATAAGATAAGATAACTGTAAATAGATAATATTAGAGTTAAGATGTATGTATATATATATATATATATATATATATATATAGATATATATATAGATAGATAAGATAGATTGTAATTAGATACGCCTAAAGGTAAGTTAAGATAGGTAGATAGATATATAGATAAGATAGATTGTAAATAGATAATATTAGAGTTAAGATAAAATCATTATCATGCCCTAATGTTGCACCTTTGTCTTTTCTAAGTATCAATGTCTGCCAGGAACATATTATCACGCTTCTCTCTTTTTCCAGGTGGGCATTCTCCATGACGCAACATGTGAGGGGAACATCAAGCAAGCTACATCCATCCCTGCCTATTGCGAGGCCACCTTGACTCCAGACTTGTCACGGCAACGACCAAAGGGGAACTACAGCCAAAGAAAACCCAGGACAGGTAATTAATGATTATTAATTACTGATAATATTTCACTGGTATACATCGATGCTTCAGAAATAGGGCAATAGGGAAGGGGCAAAGACAGATAGGCTGTGCCTAAGGTATTAGTAGTGGCATCCCAGTCCGCCACAGCACCAGTCACCTGTTCACCCCTGCAACACAGAGCATGATAATAATAGATATAGATAGATAGATAGATAGATAGATTAGATAAGATAAGATAACTGTAAATAGATAATATTAGAGTTAAGATAGATGTGTATATATATATATATCAATATATATATATATCTATATATATAGATAAGATAGATTGTAATTAGATACGCCTAAAGGTAAGTTAAGATAGGTAGATAGATATATAGATAAGATAGATTGTAAGTAGATAATATTAGAGTTAACATAAAATCATTATCATGCCCTAATGTTGCACCTTTGTCTTTTCTAAGTATCAATGTCTGCCAGGAACATATTATCACACTTCTCTCTTTTTCCAGGTGGGCATTCTCCATGACGCAACATGTGAGGGGAACATCAAGCAAGCTACATCCCTGCCTATTGCGAGGCCACCTTGACTCCAGACTTGTCACGGCAACGACCAAAGGGGAAATACAGCCAAAGAAAACCCAGGACAGGTAATTAATGATTATTAATTACTGATAATATTTCACTGGTATACATCGATGCTTCAGAAATAGGGCAATAGGGAAGGGGCAAAGACAGATAGGCTGTGCCTAAGGTATTAGTAGTGGCATCCCAGTCCGCCACAGCACCAGTCACCTGCTCACCCCTGCAACACAGAGCATGATAATAATAGATATAGATAGATAGATAGATAGATAGATAGATAGATTAGATAAGATAAGATAAGATAACTGTAAATAGATAATATTAGAGTTAAGATGTATGTATATATATATATATATAGATAGATAGATAAGATAGATTGTAATTAGATACGCCTAAAGGTAAGTTAAGATAGGTAGATAGATATATAGATAAGATAGATTGTAAATAGATAATATTAGAGTTAAGATAAAATCATTATCATGCCCTAATGTTGCACCTTTGTCTTTTCTAAGTATCAATGTCTGCCAGGAACATATTATCACGCTTCTCTCTTTTTCCAGGTGGGCATTCTCCATGACGCAACATGTGAGGGGAACATCAAGCAAGCTACATCCCTGCCTATTGCGAGGCCACCTTGACTCCAGACTTGTCACGGCAACGACCAAAGGGGAACTACAGCCAAAGAAAACCCAGGACAGGTAATTAATGATTATTAATTACTGATAATATTTCACTGGTATACATGGATGCTTCAGAAATAGGGCAATAGGGAATGGGCAAAGACAGATAGGCTGTGCCTAAGGTATTGGTAGTGGCATCCCAGTCCGTCACAGCACCAGTCACCTGCTCATCCCTGCAACACAGAGCATCATAATAATAGATATAGATAGATAGATAGATAGATAGATAGATAGATAGATAAGATAAGATAAGATAAGATAACTGTAAATAGATAATATTAGAGTTAAGATGTATGTATATATATATATATATATATATATATATATAGATATATATATAGATAGATAAGATAGATTGTAATTAGATACGCCTAAAGGTAAGTTAAGATAGGTAGATAGATATATAGATAAGATAGATTGTAAATAGATAATATTAGAGTTAAGATAAAATCATTATCATGCCCTAATGTTGCACCTTTGTCTTTTCTAAGTATCAATGTCTGCCAGGAACATATTATCACGCTTCTCTCTTTTTCCAGGTGGGCATTCTCCATGACGCAACATGTGAGGGGAACATCAAGCAAGCTACATCCATCCCTGCCTATTGCGAGGCCACCTTGACTCCAGACTTGTCACGGCAACGACCAAAGGGGAACTACAGCCAAAGAAAACCCAGGACAGGTAATTAATGATTATTAATTACTGATAATATTTCACTGGTATACATGGATGCTTCAGAAATAGGGCAATAGGGAATGGGCAAAGACAGATAGGCTGTGCCTAAGGTATTGGTAGTGGCATCCCAGTCCGTCACAGCACCAGTCACCTGCTCATCCCTGCAACACAGAGCATCATAATAATAGATATAGATAGATAGATAGATAGATAGATAGATAGATAAGATAAGATAAGATAACTGTAAATAGATAATATTAGAGTTAAGATGTATGTATATATATATATATATATATATATATATATAGATATATATATAGATAGATAAGATAGATTGTAATTAGATACGCCTAAAGGTAAGTTAAGATAGGTAGATAGATATATAGATAAGATAGATTGTAAATAGATAATATTAGAGTTAAGATAAAATCATTATCATGCCCTAATGTTGCACCTTTGTCTTTTCTAAGTATCAATGTCTGCCAGGAACATATTATCACGCTTCTCTCTTTTTCCAGGTGGGCATTCTCCATGACGCAACATGTGAGGGGAACATCAAGCAAGCTACATCCATCCCTGCCTATTGCGAGGCCACCTTGACTCCAGACTTGTCACGGCAACGACCAAAGGGGAACTACAGCCAAAGAAAACCCAGGACAGGTAATTAATGATTATTAATTACTGATAATATTTCACTGGTATACATCGATGCTTCAGAAATAGGGCAATAGGGAAGGGGCAAAGACAGATAGGCTGTGCCTAAGGTATTAGTAGTGGCATCCCAGTCCGCCACAGCACCAGTCACCTGTTCACCCCTGCAACACAGAGCATGATAATAATAGATATAGATAGATAGATAGATAGATAGATAGATAGATTAGATAAGATAAGATAACTGTAAATAGATAATATTAGAGTTAAGATAGATGTGTATATATATATATATCAATATATATATATATCTATATATATAGATAAGATAGATTGTAATTAGATACGCCTAAAGGTAAGTTAAGATAGGTAGATAGATATATAGATAAGATAGATTGTAAGTAGATAATATTAGAGTTAACATAAAATCATTATCATGCCCTAATGTTGCACCTTTGTCTTTTCTAAGTATCAATGTCTGCCAGGAACATATTATCACACTTCTCTCTTTTTCCAGGTGGGCATTCTCCATGACGCAACATGTGAGGGGAACATCAAGCAAGCTACATCCCTGCCTATTGCGAGGCCACCTTGACTCCAGACTTGTCACGGCAACGACCAAAGGGGAAATACAGCCAAAGAAAACCCAGGACAGGTAATTAATGATTATTAATTACTGATAATATTTCACTGGTATACATCGATGCTTCAGAAATAGGGCAATAGGGAAGGGGCAAAGACAGATAGGCTGTGCCTAAGGTATTAGTAGTGGCATCCCAGTCCGCCACAGCACCAGTCACCTGCTCACCCCTGCAACACAGAGCATGATAATAATAGATATAGATAGATAGATAGATAGATAGATAGATAGATTAGATAAGATAAGATAAGATAACTGTAAATAGATAATATTAGAGTTAAGATGTATGTATATATATATATATAGATAGATAGATAAGATAGATTGTAATTAGATACGCCTAAAGGTAAGTTAAGATAGGTAGATAGATATATAGATAAGATAGATTGTAAATAGATAATATTAGAGTTAAGATAAAATCATTATCATGCCCTAATGTTGCACCTTTGTCTTTTCTAAGTATCAATGTCTGCCAGGAACATATTATCACGCTTCTCTCTTTTTCCAGGTGGGCATTCTCCATGACGCAACATGTGAGGGGAACATCAAGCAAGCTACATCCCTGCCTATTGCGAGGCCACCTTGACTCCAGACTTGTCACGGCAACGACCAAAGGGGAACTACAGCCAAAGAAAACCCAGGACAGGTAATTAATGATTATTAATTACTGATAATATTTCACTGGTATACATGGATGCTTCAGAAATAGGGCAATAGGGAATGGGCAAAGACAGATAGGCTGTGCCTAAGGTATTGGTAGTGGCATCCCAGTCCGTCACAGCACCAGTCACCTGCTCATCCCTGCAACACAGAGCATCATAATAATAGATATAGATAGATAGATAGATAGATAGATAGATAGATAGATAGATAGATAGATAAGATAAGATAAGATAAGATAACTGTAAATAGATAATATTAGAGTTAAGATGTATGTATATATATATATATATATATATATATATATATATAGATATATATATAGATAGATAAGATAGATTGTAATTAGATACGCCTAAAGGTAAGTTAAGATAGGTAGATAGATATATAGATAAGATAGATTGTAAATAGATAATATTAGAGTTAAGATAAAATCATTATCATGCCCTAATGTTGCACCTTTGTCTTTTCTAAGTATCAATGTCTGCCAGGAACATATTATCACGCTTCTCTCTTTTTCCAGGTGGGCATTCTCCATGACGCAACATGTGAGGGGAACATCAAGCAAGCTACATCCCTGCCTATTGCGAGGCCACCTTGACTCCAGACTTGTCACGGCAACGACCAAAGGGGAACTACAGCCAAAGAAAACCCAGGACAGGTAATTAATGATTATTAATTACTGATAATATTTCACTGGTATACATGGATGCTTCAGAAATAGGGCAATAGGGAATGGGCAAAGACAGATAGGCTGTGCCTAAGGTATTGGTAGTGGCATCCCAGTCCGTCACAGCACCAGTCACCTGCTCATCCCTGCAACACAGAGCATCATAATAATAGATATAGATAGATAGATAGATAGATAGATAGATAGATAGATAGATAGATAAGATAAGATAAGATAAGATAACTGTAAATAGATAATATTAGAGTTAAGATGTATGTATATATATATATATATATATATATATATATAGATATATATATAGATAGATAAGATAGATTGTAATTAGATACGCCTAAAGGTAAGTTAAGATAGGTAGATAGATATATAGATAAGATAGATTGTAAATAGATAATATTAGAGTTAAGATAAAATCATTATCATGCCCTAATGTTGCACCTTTGTCTTTTCTAAGTATCAATGTCTGCCAGGAACATATTATCACGCTTCTCTCTTTTTCCAGGTGGGCATTCTCCATGACGCAACATGTGAGGGGAACATCAAGCAAGCTACATCCATCCCTGCCTATTGCGAGGCCACCTTGACTCCAGACTTGTCACGGCAACGACCAAAGGGGAACTACAGCCAAAGAAAACCCAGGACAGGTAATTAATGATTATTAATTACTGATAATATTTCACTGGTATACATGGATGCTTCAGAAATAGGGCAATAGGGAATGGGCAAAGACAGATAGGCTGTGCCTAAGGTATTGGTAGTGGCATCCCAGTCCGTCACAGCACCAGTCACCTGCTCATCCCTGCAACACAGAGCATCATAATAATAGATATAGATAGATAGATAGATAGATAGATAGATAGATAGATAGATAGATAAGATAAGATAAGATAACTGTAAATAGATAATATTAGAGTTAAGATGTATGTATATATATATATATATATATATATATATATAGATATATATATAGATAGATAAGATAGATTGTAATTAGATACGCCTAAAGGTAAGTTAAGATAGGTAGATAGATATATAGATAAGATAGATTGTAAATAGATAATATTAGAGTTAAGATAAAATCATTATCATGCCCTAATGTTGCACCTTTGTCTTTTCTAAGTATCAATGTCTGCCAGGAACATATTATCACGCTTCTCTCTTTTTCCAGGTGGGCATTCTCCATGACGCAACATGTGAGGGGAACATCAAGCAAGCTACATCCATCCCTGCCTATTGCGAGGCCACCTTGACTCCAGACTTGTCACGGCAACGACCAAAGGGGAACTACAGCCAAAGAAAACCCAGGACAGGTAATTAATGATTATTAATTACTGATAATATTTCACTGGTATACATGGATGCTTCAGAAATAGGGCAATAGGGAATGGGCAAAGACAGATAGGCTGTGCCTAAGGTATTGGTAGTGGCATCCCAGTCCGTCACAGCACCAGTCACCTGCTCATCCCTGCAACACAGAGCATCATAATAATAGATATAGATAGATAGATAGATAGATAGATAGATAGATAGATAGATAGATAGATAGATAAGATAAGATAAGATAAGATAACTGTAAATAGATAATATTAGAGTTAAGATGTATGTATATATATATATATATATATATATATATATAGATATATATATAGATAGATAAGATAGATTGTAATTAGATACGCCTAAAGGTAAGTTAAGATAGGTAGATAGATATATAGATAAGATAGATTGTAAATAGATAATATTAGAGTTAAGATAAAATCATTATCATGCCCTAATGTTGCACCTTTGTCTTTTCTAAGTATCAATGTCTGCCAGGAACATATTATCACGCTTCTCTCTTTTTCCAGGTGGGCATTCTCCATGACGCAACATGTGAGGGGAACATCAAGCAAGCTACATCCCTGCCTATTGCGAGGCCACCTTGACTCCAGACTTGTCACGGCAACGACCAAAGGGGAACTACAGCCAAAGAAAACCCAGGACAGGTAATTAATGATTATTAATTACTGATAATATTTCACTGGTATACATGGATGCTTCAGAAATAGGGCAATAGGGAATGGGCAAAGACAGATAGGCTGTGCCTAAGGTATTGGTAGTGGCATCCCAGTCCGTCACAGCACCAGTCACCTGCTCATCCCTGCAACACAGAGCATCATAATAATAGATATAGATAGATAGATAGATAGATAGATAGATAGATAAGATAAGATAAGATAAGATAACTGTAAATAGATAATATTAGAGTTAAGATGTATGTATATATATATATATATATATATATATATATATATAGATATATATATAGATAGATAAGATAGATTGTAATTAGATACGCCTAAAGGTAAGTTAAGATAGGTAGATAGATATATAGATAAGATAGATTGTAAATAGATAATATTAGAGTTAAGATAAAATCATTATCATGCCCTAATGTTGCACCTTTGTCTTTTCTAAGTATCAATGTCTGCCAGGAACATATTATCACGCTTCTCTCTTTTTCCAGGTGGGCATTCTCCATGACGCAACATGTGAGGGGAACATCAAGCAAGCTACATCCCTGCCTATTGCGAGGCCACCTTGACTCCAGACTTGTCACGGCAACGACCAAAGGGGAACTACAGCCAAAGAAAACCCAGGACAGGTAATTAATGATTATTAATTACTGATAATATTTCACTGGTATACATGGATGCTTCAGAAATAGGGCAATAGGGAATGGGCAAAGACAGATAGGCTGTGCCTAAGGTATTGGTAGTGGCATCCCAGTCCGTCACAGCACCAGTCACCTGCTCATCCCTGCAACACAGAGCATCATAATAATAGATATAGATAGATAGATAGATAGATAGATAGATAGATAGATAGATAGATAAGATAAGATAAGATAAGATAACTGTAAATAGATAATATTAGAGTTAAGATGTATGTATATATATATATATATATATATATATATATAGATATATATATAGATAGATAAGATAGATTGTAATTAGATACGCCTAAAGGTAAGTTAAGATAGGTAGATAGATATATAGATAAGATAGATTGTAAATAGATAATATTAGAGTTAAGATAAAATCATTATCATGCCCTAATGTTGCACCTTTGTCTTTTCTAAGTATCAATGTCTGCCAGGAACATATTATCACGCTTCTCTCTTTTTCCAGGTGGGCATTCTCCATGACGCAACATGTGAGGGGAACATCAAGCAAGCTACATCCATCCCTGCCTATTGCGAGGCCACCTTGACTCCAGACTTGTCACGGCAACGACCAAAGGGGAACTACAGCCAAAGAAAACCCAGGACAGGTAATTAATGATTATTAATTACTGATAATATTTCACTGGTATACATGGATGCTTCAGAAATAGGGCAATAGGGAATGGGCAAAGACAGATAGGCTGTGCCTAAGGTATTGGTAGTGGCATCCCAGTCCGTCACAGCACCAGTCACCTGCTCATCCCTGCAACACAGAGCATCATAATAATAGATATAGATAGATAGATAGATAGATAGATAGATAGATAAGATAAGATAAGATAACTGTAAATAGATAATATTAGAGTTAAGATGTATGTATATATATATATATATATATATATATATATAGATATATATATAGATAGATAAGATAGATTGTAATTAGATACGCCTAAAGGTAAGTTAAGATAGGTAGATAGATATATAGATAAGATAGATTGTAAATAGATAATATTAGAGTTAAGATAAAATCATTATCATGCCCTAATGTTGCACCTTTGTCTTTTCTAAGTATCAATGTCTGCCAGGAACATATTATCACGCTTCTCTCTTTTTCCAGGTGGGCATTCTCCATGACGCAACATGTGAGGGGAACATCAAGCAAGCTACATCCATCCCTGCCTATTGCGAGGCCACCTTGACTCCAGACTTGTCACGGCAACGACCAAAGGGGAACTACAGCCAAAGAAAACCCAGGACAGGTAATTAATGATTATTAATTACTGATAATATTTCACTGGTATACATCGATGCTTCAGAAATAGGGCAATAGGGAAGGGGCAAAGACAGATAGGCTGTGCCTAAGGTATTAGTAGTGGCATCCCAGTCCGCCACAGCACCAGTCACCTGTTCACCCCTGCAACACAGAGCATGATAATAATAGATATAGATAGATAGATAGATAGATAGATAGATAGATTAGATAAGATAAGATAACTGTAAATAGATAATATTAGAGTTAAGATAGATGTGTATATATATATATATCAATATATATATATATCTATATATATAGATAAGATAGATTGTAATTAGATACGCCTAAAGGTAAGTTAAGATAGGTAGATAGATATATAGATAAGATAGATTGTAAGTAGATAATATTAGAGTTAACATAAAATCATTATCATGCCCTAATGTTGCACCTTTGTCTTTTCTAAGTATCAATGTCTGCCAGGAACATATTATCACACTTCTCTCTTTTTCCAGGTGGGCATTCTCCATGACGCAACATGTGAGGGGAACATCAAGCAAGCTACATCCCTGCCTATTGCGAGGCCACCTTGACTCCAGACTTGTCACGGCAACGACCAAAGGGGAAATACAGCCAAAGAAAACCCAGGACAGGTAATTAATGATTATTAATTACTGATAATATTTCACTGGTATACATCGATGCTTCAGAAATAGGGCAATAGGGAAGGGGCAAAGACAGATAGGCTGTGCCTAAGGTATTAGTAGTGGCATCCCAGTCCGCCACAGCACCAGTCACCTGCTCACCCCTGCAACACAGAGCATGATAATAATAGATATAGATAGATAGATAGATAGATAGATAGATAGATTAGATAAGATAAGATAAGATAACTGTAAATAGATAATATTAGAGTTAAGATGTATGTATATATATATATATAGATAGATAGATAAGATAGATTGTAATTAGATACGCCTAAAGGTAAGTTAAGATAGGTAGATAGATATATAGATAAGATAGATTGTAAATAGATAATATTAGAGTTAAGATAAAATCATTATCATGCCCTAATGTTGCACCTTTGTCTTTTCTAAGTATCAATGTCTGCCAGGAACATATTATCACGCTTCTCTCTTTTTCCAGGTGGGCATTCTCCATGACGCAACATGTGAGGGGAACATCAAGCAAGCTACATCCCTGCCTATTGCGAGGCCACCTTGACTCCAGACTTGTCACGGCAACGACCAAAGGGGAACTACAGCCAAAGAAAACCCAGGACAGGTAATTAATGATTATTAATTACTGATAATATTTCACTGGTATACATGGATGCTTCAGAAATAGGGCAATAGGGAATGGGCAAAGACAGATAGGCTGTGCCTAAGGTATTGGTAGTGGCATCCCAGTCCGTCACAGCACCAGTCACCTGCTCATCCCTGCAACACAGAGCATCATAATAATAGATATAGATAGATAGATAGATAGATAGATAGATAGATAGATAGATAGATAGATAGATAAGATAAGATAAGATAAGATAACTGTAAATAGATAATATTAGAGTTAAGATGTATGTATATATATATATATATATATATATATATATATAGATATATATATAGATAGATAAGATAGATTGTAATTAGATACGCCTAAAGGTAAGTTAAGATAGGTAGATAGATATATAGATAAGATAGATTGTAAATAGATAATATTAGAGTTAAGATAAAATCATTATCATGCCCTAATGTTGCACCTTTGTCTTTTCTAAGTATCAATGTCTGCCAGGAACATATTATCACGCTTCTCTCTTTTTCCAGGTGGGCATTCTCCATGACGCAACATGTGAGGGGAACATCAAGCAAGCTACATCCCTGCCTATTGCGAGGCCACCTTGACTCCAGACTTGTCACGGCAACGACCAAAGGGGAACTACAGCCAAAGAAAACCCAGGACAGGTAATTAATGATTATTAATTACTGATAATATTTCACTGGTATACATGGATGCTTCAGAAATAGGGCAATAGGGAATGGGCAAAGACAGATAGGCTGTGCCTAAGGTATTGGTAGTGGCATCCCAGTCCGTCACAGCACCAGTCACCTGCTCATCCCTGCAACACAGAGCATCATAATAATAGATATAGATAGATAGATAGATAGATAGATAGATAGATAGATAGATAGATAAGATAAGATAAGATAAGATAACTGTAAATAGATAATATTAGAGTTAAGATGTATGTATATATATATATATATATATATATATATATAGATATATATATAGATAGATAAGATAGATTGTAATTAGATACGCCTAAAGGTAAGTTAAGATAGGTAGATAGATATATAGATAAGATAGATTGTAAATAGATAATATTAGAGTTAAGATAAAATCATTATCATGCCCTAATGTTGCACCTTTGTCTTTTCTAAGTATCAATGTCTGCCAGGAACATATTATCACGCTTCTCTCTTTTTCCAGGTGGGCATTCTCCATGACGCAACATGTGAGGGGAACATCAAGCAAGCTACATCCATCCCTGCCTATTGCGAGGCCACCTTGACTCCAGACTTGTCACGGCAACGACCAAAGGGGAACTACAGCCAAAGAAAACCCAGGACAGGTAATTAATGATTATTAATTACTGATAATATTTCACTGGTATACATGGATGCTTCAGAAATAGGGCAATAGGGAATGGGCAAAGACAGATAGGCTGTGCCTAAGGTATTGGTAGTGGCATCCCAGTCCGTCACAGCACCAGTCACCTGCTCATCCCTGCAACACAGAGCATCATAATAATAGATATAGATAGATAGATAGATAGATAGATAGATAGATAGATAGATAAGATAAGATAAGATAACTGTAAATAGATAATATTAGAGTTAAGATGTATGTATATATATATATATATATATATATATATATAGATATATATATAGATAGATAAGATAGATTGTAATTAGATACGCCTAAAGGTAAGTTAAGATAGGTAGATAGATATATAGATAAGATAGATTGTAAATAGATAATATTAGAGTTAAGATAAAATCATTATCATGCCCTAATGTTGCACCTTTGTCTTTTCTAAGTATCAATGTCTGCCAGGAACATATTATCACGCTTCTCTCTTTTTCCAGGTGGGCATTCTCCATGACGCAACATGTGAGGGGAACATCAAGCAAGCTACATCCATCCCTGCCTATTGCGAGGCCACCTTGACTCCAGACTTGTCACGGCAACGACCAAAGGGGAACTACAGCCAAAGAAAACCCAGGACAGGTAATTAATGATTATTAATTACTGATAATATTTCACTGGTATACATGGATGCTTCAGAAATAGGGCAATAGGGAATGGGCAAAGACAGATAGGCTGTGCCTAAGGTATTGGTAGTGGCATCCCAGTCCGTCACAGCACCAGTCACCTGCTCATCCCTGCAACACAGAGCATCATAATAATAGATATAGATAGATAGATAGATAGATAGATAGATAGATAGATAGATAGATAGATAGATAAGATAAGATAAGATAAGATAACTGTAAATAGATAATATTAGAGTTAAGATGTATGTATATATATATATATATATATATATATATATAGATATATATATAGATAGATAAGATAGATTGTAATTAGATACGCCTAAAGGTAAGTTAAGATAGGTAGATAGATATATAGATAAGATAGATTGTAAATAGATAATATTAGAGTTAAGATAAAATCATTATCATGCCCTAATGTTGCACCTTTGTCTTTTCTAAGTATCAATGTCTGCCAGGAACATATTATCACGCTTCTCTCTTTTTCCAGGTGGGCATTCTCCATGACGCAACATGTGAGGGGAACATCAAGCAAGCTACATCCCTGCCTATTGCGAGGCCACCTTGACTCCAGACTTGTCACGGCAACGACCAAAGGGGAACTACAGCCAAAGAAAACCCAGGACAGGTAATTAATGATTATTAATTACTGATAATATTTCACTGGTATACATGGATGCTTCAGAAATAGGGCAATAGGGAATGGGCAAAGACAGATAGGCTGTGCCTAAGGTATTGGTAGTGGCATCCCAGTCCGTCACAGCACCAGTCACCTGCTCATCCCTGCAACACAGAGCATCATAATAATAGATATAGATAGATAGATAGATAGATAGATAGATAGATAAGATAAGATAAGATAAGATAACTGTAAATAGATAATATTAGAGTTAAGATGTATGTATATATATATATATATATATATATATATATATAGATATATATATAGATAGATAAGATAGATTGTAATTAGATACGCCTAAAGGTAAGTTAAGATAGGTAGATAGATATATAGATAAGATAGATTGTAAATAGATAATATTAGAGTTAAGATAAAATCATTATCATGCCCTAATGTTGCACCTTTGTCTTTTCTAAGTATCAATGTCTGCCAGGAACATATTATCACGCTTCTCTCTTTTTCCAGGTGGGCATTCTCCATGACGCAACATGTGAGGGGAACATCAAGCAAGCTACATCCATCCCTGCCTATTGCGAGGCCACCTTGACTCCAGACTTGTCACGGCAACGACCAAAGGGGAACTACAGCCAAAGAAAACCCAGGACAGGTAATTAATGATTATTAATTACTGATAATATTTCACTGGTATACATCGATGCTTCAGAAATAGGGCAATAGGGAAGGGGCAAAGACAGATAGGCTGTGCCTAAGGTATTAGTAGTGGCATCCCAGTCCGCCACAGCACCAGTCACCTGTTCACCCCTGCAACACAGAGCATGATAATAATAGATATAGATAGATAGATAGATAGATAGATAGATAGATTAGATAAGATAAGATAACTGTAAATAGATAATATTAGAGTTAAGATAGATGTGTATATATATATATATCAATATATATATATATCTATATATATAGATAAGATAGATTGTAATTAGATACGCCTAAAGGTAAGTTAAGATAGGTAGATAGATATATAGATAAGATAGATTGTAAGTAGATAATATTAGAGTTAACATAAAATCATTATCATGCCCTAATGTTGCACCTTTGTCTTTTCTAAGTATCAATGTCTGCCAGGAACATATTATCACACTTCTCTCTTTTTCCAGGTGGGCATTCTCCATGACGCAACATGTGAGGGGAACATCAAGCAAGCTACATCCCTGCCTATTGCGAGGCCACCTTGACTCCAGACTTGTCACGGCAACGACCAAAGGGGAAATACAGCCAAAGAAAACCCAGGACAGGTAATTAATGATTATTAATTACTGATAATATTTCACTGGTATACATCGATGCTTCAGAAATAGGGCAATAGGGAAGGGGCAAAGACAGATAGGCTGTGCCTAAGGTATTAGTAGTGGCATCCCAGTCCGCCACAGCACCAGTCACCTGCTCACCCCTGCAACACAGAGCATGATAATAATAGATATAGATAGATAGATAGATAGATAGATAGATAGATAGATTAGATAAGATAAGATAAGATAACTGTAAATAGATAATATTAGAGTTAAGATGTATGTATATATATATATATAGATAGATAGATAAGATAGATTGTAATTAGATACGCCTAAAGGTAAGTTAAGATAGGTAGATAGATATATAGATAAGATAGATTGTAAATAGATAATATTAGAGTTAAGATAAAATCATTATCATGCCCTAATGTTGCACCTTTGTCTTTTCTAAGTATCAATGTCTGCCAGGAACATATTATCACGCTTCTCTCTTTTTCCAGGTGGGCATTCTCCATGACGCAACATGTGAGGGGAACATCAAGCAAGCTACATCCCTGCCTATTGCGAGGCCACCTTGACTCCAGACTTGTCACGGCAACGACCAAAGGGGAACTACAGCCAAAGAAAACCCAGGACAGGTAATTAATGATTATTAATTACTGATAATATTTCACTGGTATACATGGATGCTTCAGAAATAGGGCAATAGGGAATGGGCAAAGACAGATAGGCTGTGCCTAAGGTATTGGTAGTGGCATCCCAGTCCGTCACAGCACCAGTCACCTGCTCATCCCTGCAACACAGAGCATCATAATAATAGATATAGATAGATAGATAGATAGATAGATAGATAGATAGATAAGATAAGATAAGATAAGATAACTGTAAATAGATAATATTAGAGTTAAGATGTATGTATATATATATATATATATATATATATATATATATAGATATATATATAGATAGATAAGATAGATTGTAATTAGATACGCCTAAAGGTAAGTTAAGATAGGTAGATAGATATATAGATAAGATAGATTGTAAATAGATAATATTAGAGTTAAGATAAAATCATTATCATGCCCTAATGTTGCACCTTTGTCTTTTCTAAGTATCAATGTCTGCCAGGAACATATTATCACGCTTCTCTCTTTTTCCAGGTGGGCATTCTCCATGACGCAACATGTGAGGGGAACATCAAGCAAGCTACATCCATCCCTGCCTATTGCGAGGCCACCTTGACTCCAGACTTGTCACGGCAACGACCAAAGGGGAACTACAGCCAAAGAAAACCCAGGACAGGTAATTAATGATTATTAATTACTGATAATATTTCACTGGTATACATCGATGCTTCAGAAATAGGGCAATAGGGAAGGGGCAAAGACAGATAGGCTGTGCCTAAGGTATTAGTAGTGGCATCCCAGTCCGCCACAGCACCAGTCACCTGTTCACCCCTGCAACACAGAGCATGATAATAATAGATATAGATAGATAGATAGATAGATAGATTAGATAAGATAAGATAACTGTAAATAGATAATATTAGAGTTAAGATAGATGTGTATATATATATATATCAATATATATATATATCTATATATATAGATAAGATAGATTGTAATTAGATACGCCTAAAGGTAAGTTAAGATAGGTAGATAGATATATAGATAAGATAGATTGTAAGTAGATAATATTAGAGTTAACATAAAATCATTATCATGCCCTAATGTTGCACCTTTGTCTTTTCTAAGTATCAATGTCTGCCAGGAACATATTATCACACTTCTCTCTTTTTCCAGGTGGGCATTCTCCATGACGCAACATGTGAGGGGAACATCAAGCAAGCTACATCCCTGCCTATTGCGAGGCCACCTTGACTCCAGACTTGTCACGGCAACGACCAAAGGGGAAATACAGCCAAAGAAAACCCAGGACAGGTAATTAATGATTATTAATTACTGATAATATTTCACTGGTATACATCGATGCTTCAGAAATAGGGCAATAGGGAAGGGGCAAAGACAGATAGGCTGTGCCTAAGGTATTAGTAGTGGCATCCCAGTCCGCCACAGCACCAGTCACCTGCTCACCCCTGCAACACAGAGCATGATAATAATAGATATAGATAGATAGATAGATAGATAGATAGATAGATTAGATAAGATAAGATAAGATAACTGTAAATAGATAATATTAGAGTTAAGATGTATGTATATATATATATATAGATAGATAGATAAGATAGATTGTAATTAGATACGCCTAAAGGTAAGTTAAGATAGGTAGATAGATATATAGATAAGATAGATTGTAAATAGATAATATTAGAGTTAAGATAAAATCATTATCATGCCCTAATGTTGCACCTTTGTCTTTTCTAAGTATCAATGTCTGCCAGGAACATATTATCACGCTTCTCTCTTTTTCCAGGTGGGCATTCTCCATGACGCAACATGTGAGGGGAACATCAAGCAAGCTACATCCCTGCCTATTGCGAGGCCACCTTGACTCCAGACTTGTCACGGCAACGACCAAAGGGGAACTACAGCCAAAGAAAACCCAGGACAGGTAATTAATGATTATTAATTACTGATAATATTTCACTGGTATACATGGATGCTTCAGAAATAGGGCAATAGGGAATGGGCAAAGACAGATAGGCTGTGCCTAAGGTATTGGTAGTGGCATCCCAGTCCGTCACAGCACCAGTCACCTGCTCATCCCTGCAACACAGAGCATCATAATAATAGATATAGATAGATAGATAGATAGATAGATAGATAGATAGATAAGATAAGATAAGATAAGATAACTGTAAATAGATAATATTAGAGTTAAGATGTATGTATATATATATATATATATATATATATATATATATATAGATATATATATAGATAGATAAGATAGATTGTAATTAGATACGCCTAAAGGTAAGTTAAGATAGGTAGATAGATATATAGATAAGATAGATTGTAAATAGATAATATTAGAGTTAAGATAAAATCATTATCATGCCCTAATGTTGCACCTTTGTCTTTTCTAAGTATCAATGTCTGCCAGGAACATATTATCACGCTTCTCTCTTTTTCCAGGTGGGCATTCTCCATGACGCAACATGTGAGGGGAACATCAAGCAAGCTACATCCATCCCTGCCTATTGCGAGGCCACCTTGACTCCAGACTTGTCACGGCAACGACCAAAGGGGAACTACAGCCAAAGAAAACCCAGGACAGGTAATTAATGATTATTAATTACTGATAATATTTCACTGGTATACATCGATGCTTCAGAAATAGGGCAATAGGGAAGGGGCAAAGACAGATAGGCTGTGCCTAAGGTATTAGTAGTGGCATCCCAGTCCGCCACAGCACCAGTCACCTGTTCACCCCTGCAACACAGAGCATGATAATAATAGATATAGATAGATAGATAGATAGATAGATTAGATAAGATAAGATAACTGTAAATAGATAATATTAGAGTTAAGATAGATGTGTATATATATATATATCAATATATATATATATCTATATATATAGATAAGATAGATTGTAATTAGATACGCCTAAAGGTAAGTTAAGATAGGTAGATAGATATATAGATAAGATAGATTGTAAGTAGATAATATTAGAGTTAACATAAAATCATTATCATGCCCTAATGTTGCACCTTTGTCTTTTCTAAGTATCAATGTCTGCCAGGAACATATTATCACACTTCTCTCTTTTTCCAGGTGGGCATTCTCCATGACGCAACATGTGAGGGGAACATCAAGCAAGCTACATCCCTGCCTATTGCGAGGCCACCTTGACTCCAGACTTGTCACGGCAACGACCAAAGGGGAAATACAGCCAAAGAAAACCCAGGACAGGTAATTAATGATTATTAATTACTGATAATATTTCACTGGTATACATCGATGCTTCAGAAATAGGGCAATAGGGAAGGGGCAAAGACAGATAGGCTGTGCCTAAGGTATTAGTAGTGGCATCCCAGTCCGCCACAGCACCAGTCACCTGCTCACCCCTGCAACACAGAGCATGATAATAATAGATATAGATAGATAGATAGATAGATAGATAGATAGATTAGATAAGATAAGATAAGATAACTGTAAATAGATAATATTAGAGTTAAGATGTATGTATATATATATATATAGATAGATAGATAAGATAGATTGTAATTAGATACGCCTAAAGGTAAGTTAAGATAGGTAGATAGATATATAGATAAGATAGATTGTAAATAGATAATATTAGAGTTAAGATAAAATCATTATCATGCCCTAATGTTGCACCTTTGTCTTTTCTAAGTATCAATGTCTGCCAGGAACATATTATCACGCTTCTCTCTTTTTCCAGGTGGGCATTCTCCATGACGCAACATGTGAGGGGAACATCAAGCAAGCTACATCCCTGCCTATTGCGAGGCCACCTTGACTCCAGACTTGTCACGGCAACGACCAAAGGGGAACTACAGCCAAAGAAAACCCAGGACAGGTAATTAATGATTATTAATTACTGATAATATTTCACTGGTATACATGGATGCTTCAGAAATAGGGCAATAGGGAATGGGCAAAGACAGATAGGCTGTGCCTAAGGTATTGGTAGTGGCATCCCAGTCCGTCACAGCACCAGTCACCTGCTCATCCCTGCAACACAGAGCATCATAATAATAGATATAGATAGATAGATAGATAGATAGATAGATAGATAGATAAGATAAGATAAGATAAGATAACTGTAAATAGATAATATTAGAGTTAAGATGTATGTATATATATATATATATATATATATATATATATATATAGATATATATATAGATAGATAAGATAGATTGTAATTAGATACGCCTAAAGGTAAGTTAAGATAGGTAGATAGATATATAGATAAGATAGATTGTAAATAGATAATATTAGAGTTAAGATAAAATCATTATCATGCCCTAATGTTGCACCTTTGTCTTTTCTAAGTATCAATGTCTGCCAGGAACATATTATCACGCTTCTCTCTTTTTCCAGGTGGGCATTCTCCATGACGCAACATGTGAGGGGAACATCAAGCAAGCTACATCCATCCCTGCCTATTGCGAGGCCACCTTGACTCCAGACTTGTCACGGCAACGACCAAAGGGGAACTACAGCCAAAGAAAACCCAGGACAGGTAATTAATGATTATTAATTACTGATAATATTTCACTGGTATACATCGATGCTTCAGAAATAGGGCAATAGGGAAGGGGCAAAGACAGATAGGCTGTGCCTAAGGTATTAGTAGTGGCATCCCAGTCCGCCACAGCACCAGTCACCTGTTCACCCCTGCAACACAGAGCATGATAATAATAGATATAGATAGATAGATAGATAGATAGATAGATTAGATAAGATAAGATAACTGTAAATAGATAATATTAGAGTTAAGATAGATGTGTATATATATATATATCAATATATATATATATCTATATATATAGATAAGATAGATTGTAATTAGATACGCCTAAAGGTAAGTTAAGATAGGTAGATAGATATATAGATAAGATAGATTGTAAGTAGATAATATTAGAGTTAACATAAAATCATTATCATGCCCTAATGTTGCACCTTTGTCTTTTCTAAGTATCAATGTCTGCCAGGAACATATTATCACACTTCTCTCTTTTTCCAGGTGGGCATTCTCCATGACGCAACATGTGAGGGGAACATCAAGCAAGCTACATCCCTGCCTATTGCGAGGCCACCTTGACTCCAGACTTGTCACGGCAACGACCAAAGGGGAAATACAGCCAAAGAAAACCCAGGACAGGTAATTAATGATTATTAATTACTGATAATATTTCACTGGTATACATCGATGCTTCAGAAATAGGGCAATAGGGAAGGGGCAAAGACAGATAGGCTGTGCCTAAGGTATTAGTAGTGGCATCCCAGTCCGCCACAGCACCAGTCACCTGCTCACCCCTGCAACACAGAGCATGATAATAATAGATATAGATAGATAGATAGATAGATAGATAGATTAGATAAGATAAGATAAGATAACTGTAAATAGATAATATTAGAGTTAAGATGTATGTATATATATATATATAGATAGATAGATAAGATAGATTGTAATTAGATACGCCTAAAGGTAAGTTAAGATAGGTAGATAGATATATAGATAAGATAGATTGTAAATAGATAATATTAGAGTTAAGATAAAATCATTATCATGCCCTAATGTTGCACCTTTGTCTTTTCTAAGTATCAATGTCTGCCAGGAACATATTATCACGCTTCTCTCTTTTTCCAGGTGGGCATTCTCCATGACGCAACATGTGAGGGGAACATCAAGCAAGCTACATCCCTGCCTATTGCGAGGCCACCTTGACTCCAGACTTGTCACGGCAACGACCAAAGGGGAACTACAGCCAAAGAAAACCCAGGACAGGTAATTAATGATTATTAATTACTGATAATATTTCACTGGTATACATGGATGCTTCAGAAATAGGGCAATAGGGAATGGGCAAAGACAGATAGGCTGTGCCTAAGGTATTGGTAGTGGCATCCCAGTCCGTCACAGCACCAGTCACCTGCTCATCCCTGCAACACAGAGCATCATAATAATAGATATAGATAGATAGATAGATAGATAGATAGATAGATAGATAAGATAAGATAAGATAAGATAACTGTAAATAGATAATATTAGAGTTAAGATGTATGTATATATATATATATATATATATATATATATAGATATATATATAGATAGATAAGATAGATTGTAATTAGATACGCCTAAAGGTAAGTTAAGATAGGTAGATAGATATATAGATAAGATAGATTGTAAATAGATAATATTAGAGTTAAGATAAAATCATTATCATGCCCTAATGTTGCACCTTTGTCTTTTCTAAGTATCAATGTCTGCCAGGAACATATTATCACGCTTCTCTCTTTTTCCAGGTGGGCATTCTCCATGACGCAACATGTGAGGGGAACATCAAGCAAGCTACATCCATCCCTGCCTATTGCGAGGCCACCTTGACTCCAGACTTGTCACGGCAACGACCAAAGGGGAACTACAGCCAAAGAAAACCCAGGACAGGTAATTAATGATTATTAATTACTGATAATATTTCACTGGTATACATGGATGCTTCAGAAATAGGGCAATAGGGAATGGGCAAAGACAGATAGGCTGTGCCTAAGGTATTGGTAGTGGCATCCCAGTCCGTCACAGCACCAGTCACCTGCTCATCCCTGCAACACAGAGCATCATAATAATAGATATAGATAGATAGATAGATAGATAGATAGATAGATAGATAGATAGATAAGATAAGATAAGATAACTGTAAATAGATAATATTAGAGTTAAGATGTATGTATATATATATATATATATATATATATATATATAGATATATATATAGATAGATAAGATAGATTGTAATTAGATACGCCTAAAGGTAAGTTAAGATAGGTAGATAGATATATAGATAAGATAGATTGTAAATAGATAATATTAGAGTTAAGATAAAATCATTATCATGCCCTAATGTTGCACCTTTGTCTTTTCTAAGTATCAATGTCTGCCAGGAACATATTATCACGCTTCTCTCTTTTTCCAGGTGGGCATTCTCCATGACGCAACATGTGAGGGGAACATCAAGCAAGCTACATCCATCCCTGCCTATTGCGAGGCCACCTTGACTCCAGACTTGTCACGGCAACGACCAAAGGGGAACTACAGCCAAAGAAAACCCAGGACAGGTAATTAATGATTATTAATTACTGATAATATTTCACTGGTATACATCGATGCTTCAGAAATAGGGCAATAGGGAAGGGGCAAAGACAGATAGGCTGTGCCTAAGGTATTAGTAGTGGCATCCCAGTCCGCCACAGCACCAGTCACCTGTTCACCCCTGCAACACAGAGCATGATAATAATAGATATAGATAGATAGATAGATAGATAGATAGATTAGATAAGATAAGATAACTGTAAATAGATAATATTAGAGTTAAGATAGATGTGTATATATATATATATCAATATATATATATATCTATATATATAGATAAGATAGATTGTAATTAGATACGCCTAAAGGTAAGTTAAGATAGGTAGATAGATATATAGATAAGATAGATTGTAAGTAGATAATATTAGAGTTAACATAAAATCATTATCATGCCCTAATGTTGCACCTTTGTCTTTTCTAAGTATCAATGTCTGCCAGGAACATATTATCACACTTCTCTCTTTTTCCAGGTGGGCATTCTCCATGACGCAACATGTGAGGGGAACATCAAGCAAGCTACATCCCTGCCTATTGCGAGGCCACCTTGACTCCAGACTTGTCACGGCAACGACCAAAGGGGAAATACAGCCAAAGAAAACCCAGGACAGGTAATTAATGATTATTAATTACTGATAATATTTCACTGGTATACATCGATGCTTCAGAAATAGGGCAATAGGGAAGGGGCAAAGACAGATAGGCTGTGCCTAAGGTATTAGTAGTGGCATCCCAGTCCGCCACAGCACCAGTCACCTGCTCACCCCTGCAACACAGAGCATGATAATAATAGATATAGATAGATAGATAGATAGATAGATAGATAGATAGATTAGATAAGATAAGATAAGATAACTGTAAATAGATAATATTAGAGTTAAGATGTATGTATATATATATATATAGATAGATAGATAAGATAGATTGTAATTAGATACGCCTAAAGGTAAGTTAAGATAGGTAGATAGATATATAGATAAGATAGATTGTAAATAGATAATATTAGAGTTAAGATAAAATCATTATCATGCCCTAATGTTGCACCTTTGTCTTTTCTAAGTATCAATGTCTGCCAGGAACATATTATCACGCTTCTCTCTTTTTCCAGGTGGGCATTCTCCATGACGCAACATGTGAGGGGAACATCAAGCAAGCTACATCCCTGCCTATTGCGAGGCCACCTTGACTCCAGACTTGTCACGGCAACGACCAAAGGGGAACTACAGCCAAAGAAAACCCAGGACAGGTAATTAATGATTATTAATTACTGATAATATTTCACTGGTATACATGGATGCTTCAGAAATAGGGCAATAGGGAATGGGCAAAGACAGATAGGCTGTGCCTAAGGTATTGGTAGTGGCATCCCAGTCCGTCACAGCACCAGTCACCTGCTCATCCCTGCAACACAGAGCATCATAATAATAGATATAGATAGATAGATAGATAGATAGATAGATAGATAGATAAGATAAGATAAGATAAGATAACTGTAAATAGATAATATTAGAGTTAAGATGTATGTATATATATATATATATATATATATATATATATAGATATATATATAGATAGATAAGATAGATTGTAATTAGATACGCCTAAAGGTAAGTTAAGATAGGTAGATAGATATATAGATAAGATAGATTGTAAATAGATAATATTAGAGTTAAGATAAAATCATTATCATGCCCTAATGTTGCACCTTTGTCTTTTCTAAGTATCAATGTCTGCCAGGAACATATTATCACGCTTCTCTCTTTTTCCAGGTGGGCATTCTCCATGACGCAACATGTGAGGGGAACATCAAGCAAGCTACATCCATCCCTGCCTATTGCGAGGCCACCTTGACTCCAGACTTGTCACGGCAACGACCAAAGGGGAACTACAGCCAAAGAAAACCCAGGACAGGTAATTAATGATTATTAATTACTGATAATATTTCACTGGTATACATCGATGCTTCAGAAATAGGGCAATAGGGAAGGGGCAAAGACAGATAGGCTGTGCCTAAGGTATTAGTAGTGGCATCCCAGTCCGCCACAGCACCAGTCACCTGTTCACCCCTGCAACACAGAGCATGATAATAATAGATATAGATAGATAGATAGATAGATAGATTAGATAAGATAAGATAACTGTAAATAGATAATATTAGAGTTAAGATAGATGTGTATATATATATATATCAATATATATATATATCTATATATATAGATAAGATAGATTGTAATTAGATACGCCTAAAGGTAAGTTAAGATAGGTAGATAGATATATAGATAAGATAGATTGTAAGTAGATAATATTAGAGTTAACATAAAATCATTATCATGCCCTAATGTTGCACCTTTGTCTTTTCTAAGTATCAATGTCTGCCAGGAACATATTATCACACTTCTCTCTTTTTCCAGGTGGGCATTCTCCATGACGCAACATGTGAGGGGAACATCAAGCAAGCTACATCCCTGCCTATTGCGAGGCCACCTTGACTCCAGACTTGTCACGGCAACGACCAAAGGGGAAATACAGCCAAAGAAAACCCAGGACAGGTAATTAATGATTATTAATTACTGATAATATTTCACTGGTATACATCGATGCTTCAGAAATAGGGCAATAGGGAAGGGGCAAAGACAGATAGGCTGTGCCTAAGGTATTAGTAGTGGCATCCCAGTCCGCCACAGCACCAGTCACCTGCTCACCCCTGCAACACAGAGCATGATAATAATAGATATAGATAGATAGATAGATAGATAGATAGATAGATTAGATAAGATAAGATAAGATAACTGTAAATAGATAATATTAGAGTTAAGATGTATGTATATATATATATATAGATAGATAGATAAGATAGATTGTAATTAGATACGCCTAAAGGTAAGTTAAGATAGGTAGATAGATATATAGATAAGATAGATTGTAAATAGATAATATTAGAGTTAAGATAAAATCATTATCATGCCCTAATGTTGCACCTTTGTCTTTTCTAAGTATCAATGTCTGCCAGGAACATATTATCACGCTTCTCTCTTTTTCCAGGTGGGCATTCTCCATGACGCAACATGTGAGGGGAACATCAAGCAAGCTACATCCCTGCCTATTGCGAGGCCACCTTGACTCCAGACTTGTCACGGCAACGACCAAAGGGGAACTACAGCCAAAGAAAACCCAGGACAGGTAATTAATGATTATTAATTACTGATAATATTTCACTGGTATACATGGATGCTTCAGAAATAGGGCAATAGGGAATGGGCAAAGACAGATAGGCTGTGCCTAAGGTATTGGTAGTGGCATCCCAGTCCGTCACAGCACCAGTCACCTGCTCATCCCTGCAACACAGAGCATCATAATAATAGAATAGATAGATAGATAGATAGATAGATAGATAGATAGATAGATAGATAAGATAAGATAAGATAAGATAACTGTAAATAGATAATATTAGAGTTAAGATGTATGTATATATATATATATATATATATATATATATAGATATATATATAGATAGATAAGATAGATTGTAATTAGATACGCCTAAAGGTAAGTTAAGATAGGTAGATAGATATATAGATAAGATAGATTGTAAATAGATAATATTAGAGTTAAGATAAAATCATTATCATGCCCTAATGTTGCACCTTTGTCTTTTCTAAGTATCAATGTCTGCCAGGAACATATTATCACGCTTCTCTCTTTTTCCAGGTGGGCATTCTCCATGACGCAACATGTGAGGGGAACATCAAGCAAGCTACATCCATCCCTGCCTATTGCGAGGCCACCTTGACTCCAGACTTGTCACGGCAACGACCAAAGGGGAACTACAGCCAAAGAAAACCCAGGACAGGTAATTAATGATTATTAATTACTGATAATATTTCACTGGTATACATGGATGCTTCAGAAATAGGGCAATAGGGAATGGGCAAAGACAGATAGGCTGTGCCTAAGGTATTGGTAGTGGCATCCCAGTCCGTCACAGCACCAGTCACCTGCTCATCCCTGCAACACAGAGCATCATAATAATAGATATAGATAGATAGATAGATAGATAGATAGATAGATAGATAGATAGATAGATAGATAAGATAAGATAAGATAACTGTAAATAGATAATATTAGAGTTAAGATGTATGTATATATATATATATATATATATATATATATAGATATATATATAGATAGATAAGATAGATTGTAATTAGATACGCCTAAAGGTAAGTTAAGATAGGTAGATAGATATATAGATAAGATAGATTGTAAATAGATAATATTAGAGTTAAGATAAAATCATTATCATGCCCTAATGTTGCACCTTTGTCTTTTCTAAGTATCAATGTCTGCCAGGAACATATTATCACGCTTCTCTCTTTTTCCAGGTGGGCATTCTCCATGACGCAACATGTGAGGGGAACATCAAGCAAGCTACATCCATCCCTGCCTATTGCGAGGCCACCTTGACTCCAGACTTGTCACGGCAACGACCAAAGGGGAACTACAGCCAAAGAAAACCCAGGACAGGTAATTAATGATTATTAATTACTGATAATATTTCACTGGTATACATCGATGCTTCAGAAATAGGGCAATAGGGAAGGGGCAAAGACAGATAGGCTGTGCCTAAGGTATTAGTAGTGGCATCCCAGTCCGCCACAGCACCAGTCACCTGTTCACCCCTGCAACACAGAGCATGATAATAATAGATATAGATAGATAGATAGATAGATAGATAGATTAGATAAGATAAGATAACTGTAAATAGATAATATTAGAGTTAAGATAGATGTGTATATATATATATATCAATATATATATATATCTATATATATAGATAAGATAGATTGTAATTAGATACGCCTAAAGGTAAGTTAAGATAGGTAGATAGATATATAGATAAGATAGATTGTAAGTAGATAATATTAGAGTTAACATAAAATCATTATCATGCCCTAATGTTGCACCTTTGTCTTTTCTAAGTATCAATGTCTGCCAGGAACATATTATCACACTTCTCTCTTTTTCCAGGTGGGCATTCTCCATGACGCAACATGTGAGGGGAACATCAAGCAAGCTACATCCCTGCCTATTGCGAGGCCACCTTGACTCCAGACTTGTCACGGCAACGACCAAAGGGGAAATACAGCCAAAGAAAACCCAGGACAGGTAATTAATGATTATTAATTACTGATAATATTTCACTGGTATACATCGATGCTTCAGAAATAGGGCAATAGGGAAGGGGCAAAGACAGATAGGCTGTGCCTAAGGTATTAGTAGTGGCATCCCAGTCCGCCACAGCACCAGTCACCTGCTCACCCCTGCAACACAGAGCATGATAATAATAGATATAGATAGATAGATAGATAGATAGATAGATAGATAGATTAGATAAGATAAGATAAGATAACTGTAAATAGATAATATTAGAGTTAAGATGTATGTATATATATATATATAGATAGATAGATAAGATAGATTGTAATTAGATACGCCTAAAGGTAAGTTAAGATAGGTAGATAGATATATAGATAAGATAGATTGTAAATAGATAATATTAGAGTTAAGATAAAATCATTATCATGCCCTAATGTTGCACCTTTGTCTTTTCTAAGTATCAATGTCTGCCAGGAACATATTATCACGCTTCTCTCTTTTTCCAGGTGGGCATTCTCCATGACGCAACATGTGAGGGGAACATCAAGCAAGCTACATCCCTGCCTATTGCGAGGCCACCTTGACTCCAGACTTGTCACGGCAACGACCAAAGGGGAACTACAGCCAAAGAAAACCCAGGACAGGTAATTAATGATTATTAATTACTGATAATATTTCACTGGTATACATGGATGCTTCAGAAATAGGGCAATAGGGAATGGGCAAAGACAGATAGGCTGTGCCTAAGGTATTGGTAGTGGCATCCCAGTCCGTCACAGCACCAGTCACCTGCTCATCCCTGCAACACAGAGCATCATAATAATAGATATAGATAGATAGATAGATAGATAGATAGATAGATAGATAGATAGATAGATAAGATAAGATAAGATAAGATAACTGTAAATAGATAATATTAGAGTTAAGATGTATGTATATATATATATATATATATATATATATATATATAGATATATATATAGATAGATAAGATAGATTGTAATTAGATACGCCTAAAGGTAAGTTAAGATAGGTAGATAGATATATAGATAAGATAGATTGTAAATAGATAATATTAGAGTTAAGATAAAATCATTATCATGCCCTAATGTTGCACCTTTGTCTTTTCTAAGTATCAATGTCTGCCAGGAACATATTATCACGCTTCTCTCTTTTTCCAGGTGGGCATTCTCCATGACGCAACATGTGAGGGGAACATCAAGCAAGCTACATCCATCCCTGCCTATTGCGAGGCCACCTTGACTCCAGACTTGTCACGGCAACGACCAAAGGGGAACTACAGCCAAAGAAAACCCAGGACAGGTAATTAATGATTATTAATTACTGATAATATTTCACTGGTATACATCGATGCTTCAGAAATAGGGCAATAGGGAAGGGGCAAAGACAGATAGGCTGTGCCTAAGGTATTAGTAGTGGCATCCCAGTCCGCCACAGCACCAGTCACCTGTTCACCCCTGCAACACAGAGCATGATAATAATAGATATAGATAGATAGATAGATAGATAGATAGATAGATTAGATAAGATAAGATAACTGTAAATAGATAATATTAGAGTTAAGATAGATGTGTATATATATATATATCAATATATATATATATCTATATATATAGATAAGATAGATTGTAATTAGATACGCCTAAAGGTAAGTTAAGATAGGTAGATAGATATATAGATAAGATAGATTGTAAGTAGATAATATTAGAGTTAACATAAAATCATTATCATGCCCTAATGTTGCACCTTTGTCTTTTCTAAGTATCAATGTCTGCCAGGAACATATTATCACACTTCTCTCTTTTTCCAGGTGGGCATTCTCCATGACGCAACATGTGAGGGGAACATCAAGCAAGCTACATCCCTGCCTATTGCGAGGCCACCTTGACTCCAGACTTGTCACGGCAACGACCAAAGGGGAAATACAGCCAAAGAAAACCCAGGACAGGTAATTAATGATTATTAATTACTGATAATATTTCACTGGTATACATCGATGCTTCAGAAATAGGGCAATAGGGAAGGGGCAAAGACAGATAGGCTGTGCCTAAGGTATTAGTAGTGGCATCCCAGTCCGCCACAGCACCAGTCACCTGCTCACCCCTGCAACACAGAGCATGATAATAATAGATATAGATAGATAGATAGATAGATAGATAGATTAGATAAGATAAGATAAGATAACTGTAAATAGATAATATTAGAGTTAAGATGTATGTATATATATATATATAGATAGATAGATAAGATAGATTGTAATTAGATACGCCTAAAGGTAAGTTAAGATAGGTAGATAGATATATAGATAAGATAGATTGTAAATAGATAATATTAGAGTTAAGATAAAATCATTATCATGCCCTAATGTTGCACCTTTGTCTTTTCTAAGTATCAATGTCTGCCAGGAACATATTATCACGCTTCTCTCTTTTTCCAGGTGGGCATTCTCCATGACGCAACATGTGAGGGGAACATCAAGCAAGCTACATCCCTGCCTATTGCGAGGCCACCTTGACTCCAGACTTGTCACGGCAACGACCAAAGGGGAACTACAGCCAAAGAAAACCCAGGACAGGTAATTAATGATTATTAATTACTGATAATATTTCACTGGTATACATGGATGCTTCAGAAATAGGGCAATAGGGAATGGGCAAAGACAGATAGGCTGTGCCTAAGGTATTGGTAGTGGCATCCCAGTCCGTCACAGCACCAGTCACCTGCTCATCCCTGCAACACAGAGCATCATAATAATAGATATAGATAGATAGATAGATAGATAGATAGATAAGATAAGATAAGATAAGATAACTGTAAATAGATAATATTAGAGTTAAGATGTATGTATATATATATATATATATATATATATATATATAGATATATATATAGATAGATAAGATAGATTGTAATTAGATACGCCTAAAGGTAAGTTAAGATAGGTAGATAGATATATAGATAAGATAGATTGTAAATAGATAATATTAGAGTTAAGATAAAATCATTATCATGCCCTAATGTTGCACCTTTGTCTTTTCTAAGTATCAATGTCTGCCAGGAACATATTATCACGCTTCTCTCTTTTTCCAGGTGGGCATTCTCCATGACGCAACATGTGAGGGGAACATCAAGCAAGCTACATCCATCCCTGCCTATTGCGAGGCCACCTTGACTCCAGACTTGTCACGGCAACGACCAAAGGGGAACTACAGCCAAAGAAAACCCAGGACAGGTAATTAATGATTATTAATTACTGATAATATTTCACTGGTATACATCGATGCTTCAGAAATAGGGCAATAGGGAAGGGGCAAAGACAGATAGGCTGTGCCTAAGGTATTAGTAGTGGCATCCCAGTCCGCCACAGCACCAGTCACCTGTTCACCCCTGCAACACAGAGCATGATAATAATAGATATAGATAGATAGATAGATAGATAGATAGATTAGATAAGATAAGATAACTGTAAATAGATAATATTAGAGTTAAGATAGATGTGTATATATATATATATCAATATATATATATATCTATATATATAGATAAGATAGATTGTAATTAGATACGCCTAAAGGTAAGTTAAGATAGGTAGATAGATATATAGATAAGATAGATTGTAAGTAGATAATATTAGAGTTAACATAAAATCATTATCATGCCCTAATGTTGCACCTTTGTCTTTTCTAAGTATCAATGTCTGCCAGGAACATATTATCACACTTCTCTCTTTTTCCAGGTGGGCATTCTCCATGACGCAACATGTGAGGGGAACATCAAGCAAGCTACATCCCTGCCTATTGCGAGGCCACCTTGACTCCAGACTTGTCACGGCAACGACCAAAGGGGAAATACAGCCAAAGAAAACCCAGGACAGGTAATTAATGATTATTAATTACTGATAATATTTCACTGGTATACATCGATGCTTCAGAAATAGGGCAATAGGGAAGGGGCAAAGACAGATAGGCTGTGCCTAAGGTATTAGTAGTGGCATCCCAGTCCGCCACAGCACCAGTCACCTGCTCACCCCTGCAACACAGAGCATGATAATAATAGATATAGATAGATAGATAGATAGATAGATAGATAGATTAGATAAGATAAGATAAGATAACTGTAAATAGATAATATTAGAGTTAAGATGTATGTATATATATATATATAGATAGATAGATAAGATAGATTGTAATTAGATACGCCTAAAGGTAAGTTAAGATAGGTAGATAGATATATAGATAAGATAGATTGTAAATAGATAATATTAGAGTTAAGATAAAATCATTATCATGCCCTAATGTTGCACCTTTGTCTTTTCTAAGTATCAATGTCTGCCAGGAACATATTATCACGCTTCTCTCTTTTTCCAGGTGGGCATTCTCCATGACGCAACATGTGAGGGGAACATCAAGCAAGCTACATCCCTGCCTATTGCGAGGCCACCTTGACTCCAGACTTGTCACGGCAACGACCAAAGGGGAACTACAGCCAAAGAAAACCCAGGACAGGTAATTAATGATTATTAATTACTGATAATATTTCACTGGTATACATGGATGCTTCAGAAATAGGGCAATAGGGAATGGGCAAAGACAGATAGGCTGTGCCTAAGGTATTGGTAGTGGCATCCCAGTCCGTCACAGCACCAGTCACCTGCTCATCCCTGCAACACAGAGCATCATAATAATAGATATAGATAGATAGATAGATAGATAGATAGATAGATAGATAGATAGATAAGATAAGATAAGATAAGATAACTGTAAATAGATAATATTAGAGTTAAGATGTATGTATATATATATATATATATATATATATATATAGATATATATATAGATAGATAAGATAGATTGTAATTAGATACGCCTAAAGGTAAGTTAAGATAGGTAGATAGATATATAGATAAGATAGATTGTAAATAGATAATATTAGAGTTAAGATAAAATCATTATCATGCCCTAATGTTGCACCTTTGTCTTTTCTAAGTATCAATGTCTGCCAGGAACATATTATCACGCTTCTCTCTTTTTCCAGGTGGGCATTCTCCATGACGCAACATGTGAGGGGAACATCAAGCAAGCTACATCCATCCCTGCCTATTGCGAGGCCACCTTGACTCCAGACTTGTCACGGCAACGACCAAAGGGGAACTACAGCCAAAGAAAACCCAGGACAGGTAATTAATGATTATTAATTACTGATAATATTTCACTGGTATACATGGATGCTTCAGAAATAGGGCAATAGGGAATGGGCAAAGACAGATAGGCTGTGCCTAAGGTATTGGTAGTGGCATCCCAGTCCGTCACAGCACCAGTCACCTGCTCATCCCTGCAACACAGAGCATCATAATAATAGATATAGATAGATAGATAGATAGATAGATAGATAGATAGATAGATAGATAGATAAGATAAGATAAGATAACTGTAAATAGATAATATTAGAGTTAAGATGTATGTATATATATATATATATATATATATATATATATAGATATATATATAGATAGATAAGATAGATTGTAATTAGATACGCCTAAAGGTAAGTTAAGATAGGTAGATAGATATATAGATAAGATAGATTGTAAATAGATAATATTAGAGTTAAGATAAAATCATTATCATGCCCTAATGTTGCACCTTTGTCTTTTCTAAGTATCAATGTCTGCCAGGAACATATTATCACGCTTCTCTCTTTTTCCAGGTGGGCATTCTCCATGACGCAACATGTGAGGGGAACATCAAGCAAGCTACATCCATCCCTGCCTATTGCGAGGCCACCTTGACTCCAGACTTGTCACGGCAACGACCAAAGGGGAACTACAGCCAAAGAAAACCCAGGACAGGTAATTAATGATTATTAATTACTGATAATATTTCACTGGTATACATCGATGCTTCAGAAATAGGGCAATAGGGAAGGGGCAAAGACAGATAGGCTGTGCCTAAGGTATTAGTAGTGGCATCCCAGTCCGCCACAGCACCAGTCACCTGTTCACCCCTGCAACACAGAGCATGATAATAATAGATATAGATAGATAGATAGATAGATAGATAGATAGATTAGATAAGATAAGATAACTGTAAATAGATAATATTAGAGTTAAGATAGATGTGTATATATATATATATCAATATATATATATATCTATATATATAGATAAGATAGATTGTAATTAGATACGCCTAAAGGTAAGTTAAGATAGGTAGATAGATATATAGATAAGATAGATTGTAAGTAGATAATATTAGAGTTAACATAAAATCATTATCATGCCCTAATGTTGCACCTTTGTCTTTTCTAAGTATCAATGTCTGCCAGGAACATATTATCACACTTCTCTCTTTTTCCAGGTGGGCATTCTCCATGACGCAACATGTGAGGGGAACATCAAGCAAGCTACATCCCTGCCTATTGCGAGGCCACCTTGACTCCAGACTTGTCACGGCAACGACCAAAGGGGAAATACAGCCAAAGAAAACCCAGGACAGGTAATTAATGATTATTAATTACTGATAATATTTCACTGGTATACATCGATGCTTCAGAAATAGGGCAATAGGGAAGGGGCAAAGACAGATAGGCTGTGCCTAAGGTATTAGTAGTGGCATCCCAGTCCGCCACAGCACCAGTCACCTGCTCACCCCTGCAACACAGAGCATGATAATAATAGATATAGATAGATAGATAGATAGATAGATAGATAGATAGATTAGATAAGATAAGATAAGATAACTGTAAATAGATAATATTAGAGTTAAGATGTATGTATATATATATATATAGATAGATAGATAAGATAGATTGTAATTAGATACGCCTAAAGGTAAGTTAAGATAGGTAGATAGATATATAGATAAGATAGATTGTAAATAGATAATATTAGAGTTAAGATAAAATCATTATCATGCCCTAATGTTGCACCTTTGTCTTTTCTAAGTATCAATGTCTGCCAGGAACATATTATCACGCTTCTCTCTTTTTCCAGGTGGGCATTCTCCATGACGCAACATGTGAGGGGAACATCAAGCAAGCTACATCCCTGCCTATTGCGAGGCCACCTTGACTCCAGACTTGTCACGGCAACGACCAAAGGGGAACTACAGCCAAAGAAAACCCAGGACAGGTAATTAATGATTATTAATTACTGATAATATTTCACTGGTATACATGGATGCTTCAGAAATAGGGCAATAGGGAATGGGCAAAGACAGATAGGCTGTGCCTAAGGTATTGGTAGTGGCATCCCAGTCCGTCACAGCACCAGTCACCTGCTCATCCCTGCAACACAGAGCATCATAATAATAGATATAGATAGATAGATAGATAGATAGATAGATAGATAGATAGATAGATAGATAAGATAAGATAAGATAAGATAACTGTAAATAGATAATATTAGAGTTAAGATGTATGTATATATATATATATATATATATATATATATATATAGATATATATATAGATAGATAAGATAGATTGTAATTAGATACGCCTAAAGGTAAGTTAAGATAGGTAGATAGATATATAGATAAGATAGATTGTAAATAGATAATATTAGAGTTAAGATAAAATCATTATCATGCCCTAATGTTGCACCTTTGTCTTTTCTAAGTATCAATGTCTGCCAGGAACATATTATCACGCTTCTCTCTTTTTCCAGGTGGGCATTCTCCATGACGCAACATGTGAGGGGAACATCAAGCAAGCTACATCCATCCCTGCCTATTGCGAGGCCACCTTGACTCCAGACTTGTCACGGCAACGACCAAAGGGGAACTACAGCCAAAGAAAACCCAGGACAGGTAATTAATGATTATTAATTACTGATAATATTTCACTGGTATACATCGATGCTTCAGAAATAGGGCAATAGGGAAGGGGCAAAGACAGATAGGCTGTGCCTAAGGTATTAGTAGTGGCATCCCAGTCCGCCACAGCACCAGTCACCTGTTCACCCCTGCAACACAGAGCATGATAATAATAGATATAGATAGATAGATAGATAGATAGATAGATAGATTAGATAAGATAAGATAACTGTAAATAGATAATATTAGAGTTAAGATAGATGTGTATATATATATATATCAATATATATATATATCTATATATATAGATAAGATAGATTGTAATTAGATACGCCTAAAGGTAAGTTAAGATAGGTAGATAGATATATAGATAAGATAGATTGTAAGTAGATAATATTAGAGTTAACATAAAATCATTATCATGCCCTAATGTTGCACCTTTGTCTTTTCTAAGTATCAATGTCTGCCAGGAACATATTATCACACTTCTCTCTTTTTCCAGGTGGGCATTCTCCATGACGCAACATGTGAGGGGAACATCAAGCAAGCTACATCCCTGCCTATTGCGAGGCCACCTTGACTCCAGACTTGTCACGGCAACGACCAAAGGGGAAATACAGCCAAAGAAAACCCAGGACAGGTAATTAATGATTATTAATTACTGATAATATTTCACTGGTATACATCGATGCTTCAGAAATAGGGCAATAGGGAAGGGGCAAAGACAGATAGGCTGTGCCTAAGGTATTAGTAGTGGCATCCCAGTCCGCCACAGCACCAGTCACCTGCTCACCCCTGCAACACAGAGCATGATAATAATAGATATAGATAGATAGATAGATAGATAGATAGATTAGATAAGATAAGATAAGATAACTGTAAATAGATAATATTAGAGTTAAGATGTATGTATATATATATATATAGATAGATAGATAAGATAGATTGTAATTAGATACGCCTAAAGGTAAGTTAAGATAGGTAGATAGATATATAGATAAGATAGATTGTAAATAGATAATATTAGAGTTAAGATAAAATCATTATCATGCCCTAATGTTGCACCTTTGTCTTTTCTAAGTATCAATGTCTGCCAGGAACATATTATCACGCTTCTCTCTTTTTCCAGGTGGGCATTCTCCATGACGCAACATGTGAGGGGAACATCAAGCAAGCTACATCCCTGCCTATTGCGAGGCCACCTTGACTCCAGACTTGTCACGGCAACGACCAAAGGGGAACTACAGCCAAAGAAAACCCAGGACAGGTAATTAATGATTATTAATTACTGATAATATTTCACTGGTATACATGGATGCTTCAGAAATAGGGCAATAGGGAATGGGCAAAGACAGATAGGCTGTGCCTAAGGTATTGGTAGTGGCATCCCAGTCCGTCACAGCACCAGTCACCTGCTCATCCCTGCAACACAGAGCATCATAATAATAGATATAGATAGATAGATAGATAGATAGATAGATAAGATAAGATAAGATAAGATAACTGTAAATAGATAATATTAGAGTTAAGATGTATGTATATATATATATATATATATATATATATATATAGATATATATATAGATAGATAAGATAGATTGTAATTAGATACGCCTAAAGGTAAGTTAAGATAGGTAGATAGATATATAGATAAGATAGATTGTAAATAGATAATATTAGAGTTAAGATAAAATCATTATCATGCCCTAATGTTGCACCTTTGTCTTTTCTAAGTATCAATGTCTGCCAGGAACATATTATCACGCTTCTCTCTTTTTCCAGGTGGGCATTCTCCATGACGCAACATGTGAGGGGAACATCAAGCAAGCTACATCCATCCCTGCCTATTGCGAGGCCACCTTGACTCCAGACTTGTCACGGCAACGACCAAAGGGGAACTACAGCCAAAGAAAACCCAGGACAGGTAATTAATGATTATTAATTACTGATAATATTTCACTGGTATACATCGATGCTTCAGAAATAGGGCAATAGGGAAGGGGCAAAGACAGATAGGCTGTGCCTAAGGTATTAGTAGTGGCATCCCAGTCCGCCACAGCACCAGTCACCTGTTCACCCCTGCAACACAGAGCATGATAATAATAGATATAGATAGATAGATAGATAGATAGATAGATTAGATAAGATAAGATAACTGTAAATAGATAATATTAGAGTTAAGATAGATGTGTATATATATATATATCAATATATATATATATCTATATATATAGATAAGATAGATTGTAATTAGATACGCCTAAAGGTAAGTTAAGATAGGTAGATAGATATATAGATAAGATAGATTGTAAGTAGATAATATTAGAGTTAACATAAAATCATTATCATGCCCTAATGTTGCACCTTTGTCTTTTCTAAGTATCAATGTCTGCCAGGAACATATTATCACACTTCTCTCTTTTTCCAGGTGGGCATTCTCCATGACGCAACATGTGAGGGGAACATCAAGCAAGCTACATCCCTGCCTATTGCGAGGCCACCTTGACTCCAGACTTGTCACGGCAACGACCAAAGGGGAAATACAGCCAAAGAAAACCCAGGACAGGTAATTAATGATTATTAATTACTGATAATATTTCACTGGTATACATCGATGCTTCAGAAATAGGGCAATAGGGAAGGGGCAAAGACAGATAGGCTGTGCCTAAGGTATTAGTAGTGGCATCCCAGTCCGCCACAGCACCAGTCACCTGCTCACCCCTGCAACACAGAGCATGATAATAATAGATATAGATAGATAGATAGATAGATAGATAGATAGATAGATAGATAGATTAGATAAGATAAGATAAGATAACTGTAAATAGATAATATTAGAGTTAAGATGTATGTATATATATATATATAGATAGATAGATAAGATAGATTGTAATTAGATACGCCTAAAGGTAAGTTAAGATAGGTAGATAGATATATAGATAAGATAGATTGTAAATAGATAATATTAGAGTTAAGATAAAATCATTATCATGCCCTAATGTTGCACCTTTGTCTTTTCTAAGTATCAATGTCTGCCAGGAACATATTATCACGCTTCTCTCTTTTTCCAGGTGGGCATTCTCCATGACGCAACATGTGAGGGGAACATCAAGCAAGCTACATCCCTGCCTATTGCGAGGCCACCTTGACTCCAGACTTGTCACGGCAACGACCAAAGGGGAACTACAGCCAAAGAAAACCCAGGACAGGTAATTAATGATTATTAATTACTGATAATATTTCACTGGTATACATGGATGCTTCAGAAATAGGGCAATAGGGAATGGGCAAAGACAGATAGGCTGTGCCTAAGGTATTGGTAGTGGCATCCCAGTCCGTCACAGCACCAGTCACCTGCTCATCCCTGCAACACAGAGCATCATAATAATAGAATAGATAGATAGATAGATAGATAGATAGATAGATAGATAAGATAAGATAAGATAAGATAACTGTAAATAGATAATATTAGAGTTAAGATGTATGTATATATATATATATATATATATATATATATAGATATATATATAGATAGATAAGATAGATTGTAATTAGATACGCCTAAAGGTAAGTTAAGATAGGTAGATAGATATATAGATAAGATAGATTGTAAATAGATAATATTAGAGTTAAGATAAAATCATTATCATGCCCTAATGTTGCACCTTTGTCTTTTCTAAGTATCAATGTCTGCCAGGAACATATTATCACGCTTCTCTCTTTTTCCAGGTGGGCATTCTCCATGACGCAACATGTGAGGGGAACATCAAGCAAGCTACATCCATCCCTGCCTATTGCGAGGCCACCTTGACTCCAGACTTGTCACGGCAACGACCAAAGGGGAACTACAGCCAAAGAAAACCCAGGACAGGTAATTAATGATTATTAATTACTGATAATATTTCACTGGTATACATGGATGCTTCAGAAATAGGGCAATAGGGAATGGGCAAAGACAGATAGGCTGTGCCTAAGGTATTGGTAGTGGCATCCCAGTCCGTCACAGCACCAGTCACCTGCTCATCCCTGCAACACAGAGCATCATAATAATAATAGATATAGATAGATAGATAGATAGATAGATAGATAGATAGATAAGATAAGATAAGATAACTGTAAATAGATAATATTAGAGTTAAGATGTATGTATATATATATATATATATATATATATATATATAGATATATATATAGATAGATAAGATAGATTGTAATTAGATACGCCTAAAGGTAAGTTAAGATAGGTAGATAGATATATAGATAAGATAGATTGTAAATAGATAATATTAGAGTTAAGATAAAATCATTATCATGCCCTAATGTTGCACCTTTGTCTTTTCTAAGTATCAATGTCTGCCAGGAACATATTATCACGCTTCTCTCTTTTTCCAGGTGGGCATTCTCCATGACGCAACATGTGAGGGGAACATCAAGCAAGCTACATCCATCCCTGCCTATTGCGAGGCCACCTTGACTCCAGACTTGTCACGGCAACGACCAAAGGGGAACTACAGCCAAAGAAAACCCAGGACAGGTAATTAATGATTATTAATTACTGATAATATTTCACTGGTATACATCGATGCTTCAGAAATAGGGCAATAGGGAAGGGGCAAAGACAGATAGGCTGTGCCTAAGGTATTAGTAGTGGCATCCCAGTCCGCCACAGCACCAGTCACCTGCTCACCCCTGCAACACAGAGCATGATAATAATAGATATAGATAGATAGATAGATAGATAGATAGATAGATTAGATAAGATAAGATAACTGTAAATAGATAATATTAGAGTTAAGATAGATGTGTATATATATATATATCAATATATATATATATCTATATATATAGATAAGATAGATTGTAATTAGATACGCCTAAAGGTAAGTTAAGATAGGTAGATAGCGCCTAAAGGTAAGTTAAGATAGGTAGATAGATATATAGATAAGATAGATTGTAAATAGATAATATTAGAGTTAAGATAAAATCATTATCATGCCCTAATGTTGCACCTTTGTCTTTTCTAAGTATCAATGTCTGCCAGGAACATATTATCACGCTTCTCTCTTTTTCCAGGTGGGCATTCTCCATGACGCAACATGTGAGGGGAACATCAAGCAAGCTACATCCATCCCTGCCTATTGCGAGGCCACCTTGACTCCAGACTTGTCACGGCAACGACCAAAGGGGAACTACAGCCAAAGAAAACCCAGGACAGGTAATTAATGATTATTAATTACTGATAATATTTCACTGGTATACATCGATGCTTCAGAAATAGGGCAATAGGGAAGGGGCAAAGACAGATAGGCTGTGCCTAAGGTATTAGTAGTGGCATCCCAGTCCGCCACAGCACCAGTCACCTGTTCACCCCTGCAACACAGAGCATGATAATAATAGATATAGATAGATAGATAGATAGATAGATTAGATAAGATAAGATAACTGTAAATAGATAATATTAGAGTTAAGATAGATGTGTATATATATATATATCAATATATATATATATCTATATATATAGATAAGATAGATTGTAATTAGATACGCCTAAAGGTAAGTTAAGATAGGTAGATAGATATATAGATAAGATAGATTGTAAGTAGATAATATTAGAGTTAACATAAAATCATTATCATGCCCTAATGTTGCACCTTTGTCTTTTCTAAGTATCAATGTCTGCCAGGAACATATTATCACACTTCTCTCTTTTTCCAGGTGGGCATTCTCCATGACGCAACATGTGAGGGGAACATCAAGCAAGCTACATCCCTGCCTATTGCGAGGCCACCTTGACTCCAGACTTGTCACGGCAACGACCAAAGGGGAAATACAGCCAAAGAAAACCCAGGACAGGTAATTAATGATTATTAATTACTGATAATATTTCACTGGTATACATCGATGCTTCAGAAATAGGGCAATAGGGAAGGGGCAAAGACAGATAGGCTGTGCCTAAGGTATTAGTAGTGGCATCCCAGTCCGCCACAGCACCAGTCACCTGCTCACCCCTGCAACACAGAGCATGATAATAATAGATATAGATAGATAGATAGATAGATAGATAGATAGATTAGATAAGATAAGATAAGATAACTGTAAATAGATAATATTAGAGTTAAGATGTATGTATATATATATATATAGATAGATAGATAAGATAGATTGTAATTAGATACGCCTAAAGGTAAGTTAAGATAGGTAGATAGATATATAGATAAGATAGATTGTAAATAGATAATATTAGAGTTAAGATAAAATCATTATCATGCCCTAATGTTGCACCTTTGTCTTTTCTAAGTATCAATGTCTGCCAGGAACATATTATCACGCTTCTCTCTTTTTCCAGGTGGGCATTCTCCATGACGCAACATGTGAGGGGAACATCAAGCAAGCTACATCCCTGCCTATTGCGAGGCCACCTTGACTCCAGACTTGTCACGGCAACGACCAAAGGGGAACTACAGCCAAAGAAAACCCAGGACAGGTAATTAATGATTATTAATTACTGATAATATTTCACTGGTATACATGGATGCTTCAGAAATAGGGCAATAGGGAATGGGCAAAGACAGATAGGCTGTGCCTAAGGTATTGGTAGTGGCATCCCAGTCCGTCACAGCACCAGTCACCTGCTCATCCCTGCAACACAGAGCATCATAATAATAGATATAGATAGATAGATAGATAGATAGATAGATAGATAGATAGATAGATAGATAAGATAAGATAAGATAAGATAACTGTAAATAGATAATATTAGAGTTAAGATGTATGTATATATATATATATATATATATATATATATAGATATATATATAGATAGATAAGATAGATTGTAATTAGATACGCCTAAAGGTAAGTTAAGATAGGTAGATAGATATATAGATAAGATAGATTGTAAATAGATAATATTAGAGTTAAGATAAAATCATTATCATGCCCTAATGTTGCACCTTTGTCTTTTCTAAGTATCAATGTCTGCCAGGAACATATTATCACGCTTCTCTCTTTTTCCAGGTGGGCATTCTCCATGACGCAACATGTGAGGGGAACATCAAGCAAGCTACATCCATCCCTGCCTATTGCGAGGCCACCTTGACTCCAGACTTGTCACGGCAACGACCAAAGGGGAACTACAGCCAAAGAAAACCCAGGACAGGTAATTAATGATTATTAATTACTGATAATATTTCACTGGTATACATGGATGCTTCAGAAATAGGGCAATAGGGAATGGGCAAAGACAGATAGGCTGTGCCTAAGGTATTGGTAGTGGCATCCCAGTCCGTCACAGCACCAGTCACCTGCTCATCCCTGCAACACAGAGCATCATAATAATAGATATAGATAGATAGATAGATAGATAGATAGATAGATAGATAGATAGATAGATAAGATAAGATAAGATAACTGTAAATAGATAATATTAGAGTTAAGATGTATGTATATATATATATATATATATATATATATATAGATATATATATAGATAGATAAGATAGATTGTAATTAGATACGCCTAAAGGTAAGTTAAGATAGGTAGATAGATATATAGATAAGATAGATTGTAAATAGATAATATTAGAGTTAAGATAAAATCATTATCATGCCCTAATGTTGCACCTTTGTCTTTTCTAAGTATCAATGTCTGCCAGGAACATATTATCACGCTTCTCTCTTTTTCCAGGTGGGCATTCTCCATGACGCAACATGTGAGGGGAACATCAAGCAAGCTACATCCATCCCTGCCTATTGCGAGGCCACCTTGACTCCAGACTTGTCACGGCAACGACCAAAGGGGAACTACAGCCAAAGAAAACCCAGGACAGGTAATTAATGATTATTAATTACTGATAATATTTCACTGGTATACATCGATGCTTCAGAAATAGGGCAATAGGGAAGGGGCAAAGACAGATAGGCTGTGCCTAAGGTATTAGTAGTGGCATCCCAGTCCGCCACAGCACCAGTCACCTGTTCACCCCTGCAACACAGAGCATGATAATAATAGATATAGATAGATAGATAGATAGATAGATAGATTAGATAAGATAAGATAACTGTAAATAGATAATATTAGAGTTAAGATAGATGTGTATATATATATATATCAATATATATATATATCTATATATATAGATAAGATAGATTGTAATTAGATACGCCTAAAGGTAAGTTAAGATAGGTAGATAGATATATAGATAAGATAGATTGTAAGTAGATAATATTAGAGTTAACATAAAATCATTATCATGCCCTAATGTTGCACCTTTGTCTTTTCTAAGTATCAATGTCTGCCAGGAACATATTATCACACTTCTCTCTTTTTCCAGGTGGGCATTCTCCATGACGCAACATGTGAGGGGAACATCAAGCAAGCTACATCCCTGCCTATTGCGAGGCCACCTTGACTCCAGACTTGTCACGGCAACGACCAAAGGGGAAATACAGCCAAAGAAAACCCAGGACAGGTAATTAATGATTATTAATTACTGATAATATTTCACTGGTATACATCGATGCTTCAGAAATAGGGCAATAGGGAAGGGGCAAAGACAGATAGGCTGTGCCTAAGGTATTAGTAGTGGCATCCCAGTCCGCCACAGCACCAGTCACCTGCTCACCCCTGCAACACAGAGCATGATAATAATAGATATAGATAGATAGATAGATAGATAGATAGATAGATAGATTAGATAAGATAAGATAAGATAACTGTAAATAGATAATATTAGAGTTAAGATGTATGTATATATATATATATAGATAGATAGATAAGATAGATTGTAATTAGATACGCCTAAAGGTAAGTTAAGATAGGTAGATAGATATATAGATAAGATAGATTGTAAATAGATAATATTAGAGTTAAGATAAAATCATTATCATGCCCTAATGTTGCACCTTTGTCTTTTCTAAGTATCAATGTCTGCCAGGAACATATTATCACGCTTCTCTCTTTTTCCAGGTGGGCATTCTCCATGACGCAACATGTGAGGGGAACATCAAGCAAGCTACATCCCTGCCTATTGCGAGGCCACCTTGACTCCAGACTTGTCACGGCAACGACCAAAGGGGAACTACAGCCAAAGAAAACCCAGGACAGGTAATTAATGATTATTAATTACTGATAATATTTCACTGGTATACATGGATGCTTCAGAAATAGGGCAATAGGGAATGGGCAAAGACAGATAGGCTGTGCCTAAGGTATTGGTAGTGGCATCCCAGTCCGTCACAGCACCAGTCACCTGCTCATCCCTGCAACACAGAGCATCATAATAATAGATATAGATAGATAGATAGATAGATAGATAGATAGATAGATAGATAGATAAGATAAGATAAGATAAGATAACTGTAAATAGATAATATTAGAGTTAAGATGTATGTATATATATATATATATATATATATATATATATATAGATATATATATAGATAGATAAGATAGATTGTAATTAGATACGCCTAAAGGTAAGTTAAGATAGGTAGATAGATATATAGATAAGATAGATTGTAAATAGATAATATTAGAGTTAAGATAAAATCATTATCATGCCCTAATGTTGCACCTTTGTCTTTTCTAAGTATCAATGTCTGCCAGGAACATATTATCACGCTTCTCTCTTTTTCCAGGTGGGCATTCTCCATGACGCAACATGTGAGGGGAACATCAAGCAAGCTACATCCATCCCTGCCTATTGCGAGGCCACCTTGACTCCAGACTTGTCACGGCAACGACCAAAGGGGAACTACAGCCAAAGAAAACCCAGGACAGGTAATTAATGATTATTAATTACTGATAATATTTCACTGGTATACATCGATGCTTCAGAAATAGGGCAATAGGGAAGGGGCAAAGACAGATAGGCTGTGCCTAAGGTATTAGTAGTGGCATCCCAGTCCGCCACAGCACCAGTCACCTGTTCACCCCTGCAACACAGAGCATGATAATAATAGATATAGATAGATAGATAGATAGATAGATAGATTAGATAAGATAAGATAACTGTAAATAGATAATATTAGAGTTAAGATAGATGTGTATATATATATATATCAATATATATATATATCTATATATATAGATAAGATAGATTGTAATTAGATACGCCTAAAGGTAAGTTAAGATAGGTAGATAGATATATAGATAAGATAGATTGTAAGTAGATAATATTAGAGTTAACATAAAATCATTATCATGCCCTAATGTTGCACCTTTGTCTTTTCTAAGTATCAATGTCTGCCAGGAACATATTATCACACTTCTCTCTTTTTCCAGGTGGGCATTCTCCATGACGCAACATGTGAGGGGAACATCAAGCAAGCTACATCCCTGCCTATTGCGAGGCCACCTTGACTCCAGACTTGTCACGGCAACGACCAAAGGGGAAATACAGCCAAAGAAAACCCAGGACAGGTAATTAATGATTATTAATTACTGATAATATTTCACTGGTATACATCGATGCTTCAGAAATAGGGCAATAGGGAAGGGGCAAAGACAGATAGGCTGTGCCTAAGGTATTAGTAGTGGCATCCCAGTCCGCCACAGCACCAGTCACCTGCTCACCCCTGCAACACAGAGCATGATAATAATAGATATAGATAGATAGATAGATAGATAGATAGATAGATTAGATAAGATAAGATAAGATAACTGTAAATAGATAATATTAGAGTTAAGATGTATGTATATATATATATATAGATAGATAGATAAGATAGATTGTAATTAGATACGCCTAAAGGTAAGTTAAGATAGGTAGATAGATATATAGATAAGATAGATTGTAAATAGATAATATTAGAGTTAAGATAAAATCATTATCATGCCCTAATGTTGCACCTTTGTCTTTTCTAAGTATCAATGTCTGCCAGGAACATATTATCACGCTTCTCTCTTTTTCCAGGTGGGCATTCTCCATGACGCAACATGTGAGGGGAACATCAAGCAAGCTACATCCCTGCCTATTGCGAGGCCACCTTGACTCCAGACTTGTCACGGCAACGACCAAAGGGGAACTACAGCCAAAGAAAACCCAGGACAGGTAATTAATGATTATTAATTACTGATAATATTTCACTGGTATACATGGATGCTTCAGAAATAGGGCAATAGGGAATGGGCAAAGACAGATAGGCTGTGCCTAAGGTATTGGTAGTGGCATCCCAGTCCGTCACAGCACCAGTCACCTGCTCATCCCTGCAACACAGAGCATCATAATAATAGATATAGATAGATAGATAGATAGATAGATAGATAGATAGATAGATAGATAAGATAAGATAAGATAAGATAACTGTAAATAGATAATATTAGAGTTAAGATGTATGTATATATATATATATATATATATATATATATAGATATATATATAGATAGATAAGATAGATTGTAATTAGATACGCCTAAAGGTAAGTTAAGATAGGTAGATAGATATATAGATAAGATAGATTGTAAATAGATAATATTAGAGTTAAGATAAAATCATTATCATGCCCTAATGTTGCACCTTTGTCTTTTCTAAGTATCAATGTCTGCCAGGAACATATTATCACGCTTCTCTCTTTTTCCAGGTGGGCATTCTCCATGACGCAACATGTGAGGGGAACATCAAGCAAGCTACATCCATCCCTGCCTATTGCGAGGCCACCTTGACTCCAGACTTGTCACGGCAACGACCAAAGGGGAACTACAGCCAAAGAAAACCCAGGACAGGTAATTAATGATTATTAATTACTGATAATATTTCACTGGTATACATGGATGCTTCAGAAATAGGGCAATAGGGAATGGGCAAAGACAGATAGGCTGTGCCTAAGGTATTGGTAGTGGCATCCCAGTCCGTCACAGCACCAGTCACCTGCTCATCCCTGCAACACAGAGCATCATAATAATAGATATAGATAGATAGATAGATAGATAGATAGATAGATAGATAGATAGATAGATAAGATAAGATAAGATAACTGTAAATAGATAATATTAGAGTTAAGATGTATGTATATATATATATATATATATATATATATATAGATATATATATAGATAGATAAGATAGATTGTAATTAGATACGCCTAAAGGTAAGTTAAGATAGGTAGATAGATATATAGATAAGATAGATTGTAAATAGATAATATTAGAGTTAAGATAAAATCATTATCATGCCCTAATGTTGCACCTTTGTCTTTTCTAAGTATCAATGTCTGCCAGGAACATATTATCACGCTTCTCTCTTTTTCCAGGTGGGCATTCTCCATGACGCAACATGTGAGGGGAACATCAAGCAAGCTACATCCATCCCTGCCTATTGCGAGGCCACCTTGACTCCAGACTTGTCACGGCAACGACCAAAGGGGAACTACAGCCAAAGAAAACCCAGGACAGGTAATTAATGATTATTAATTACTGATAATATTTCACTGGTATACATCGATGCTTCAGAAATAGGGCAATAGGGAAGGGGCAAAGACAGATAGGCTGTGCCTAAGGTATTAGTAGTGGCATCCCAGTCCGCCACAGCACCAGTCACCTGTTCACCCCTGCAACACAGAGCATGATAATAATAGATATAGATAGATAGATAGATAGATAGATAGATTAGATAAGATAAGATAACTGTAAATAGATAATATTAGAGTTAAGATAGATGTGTATATATATATATATCAATATATATATATATCTATATATATAGATAAGATAGATTGTAATTAGATACGCCTAAAGGTAAGTTAAGATAGGTAGATAGATATATAGATAAGATAGATTGTAAGTAGATAATATTAGAGTTAACATAAAATCATTATCATGCCCTAATGTTGCACCTTTGTCTTTTCTAAGTATCAATGTCTGCCAGGAACATATTATCACACTTCTCTCTTTTTCCAGGTGGGCATTCTCCATGACGCAACATGTGAGGGGAACATCAAGCAAGCTACATCCCTGCCTATTGCGAGGCCACCTTGACTCCAGACTTGTCACGGCAACGACCAAAGGGGAAATACAGCCAAAGAAAACCCAGGACAGGTAATTAATGATTATTAATTACTGATAATATTTCACTGGTATACATCGATGCTTCAGAAATAGGGCAATAGGGAAGGGGCAAAGACAGATAGGCTGTGCCTAAGGTATTAGTAGTGGCATCCCAGTCCGCCACAGCACCAGTCACCTGCTCACCCCTGCAACACAGAGCATGATAATAATAGATATAGATAGATAGATAGATAGATAGATAGATAGATAGATTAGATAAGATAAGATAAGATAACTGTAAATAGATAATATTAGAGTTAAGATGTATGTATATATATATATATAGATAGATAGATAAGATAGATTGTAATTAGATACGCCTAAAGGTAAGTTAAGATAGGTAGATAGATATATAGATAAGATAGATTGTAAATAGATAATATTAGAGTTAAGATAAAATCATTATCATGCCCTAATGTTGCACCTTTGTCTTTTCTAAGTATCAATGTCTGCCAGGAACATATTATCACGCTTCTCTCTTTTTCCAGGTGGGCATTCTCCATGACGCAACATGTGAGGGGAACATCAAGCAAGCTACATCCCTGCCTATTGCGAGGCCACCTTGACTCCAGACTTGTCACGGCAACGACCAAAGGGGAACTACAGCCAAAGAAAACCCAGGACAGGTAATTAATGATTATTAATTACTGATAATATTTCACTGGTATACATGGATGCTTCAGAAATAGGGCAATAGGGAATGGGCAAAGACAGATAGGCTGTGCCTAAGGTATTGGTAGTGGCATCCCAGTCCGTCACAGCACCAGTCACCTGCTCATCCCTGCAACACAGAGCATCATAATAATAGATATAGATAGATAGATAGATAGATAGATAGATAGATAGATAGATAGATAAGATAAGATAAGATAAGATAACTGTAAATAGATAATATTAGAGTTAAGATGTATGTATATATATATATATATATATATATATATATATATAGATATATATATAGATAGATAAGATAGATTGTAATTAGATACGCCTAAAGGTAAGTTAAGATAGGTAGATAGATATATAGATAAGATAGATTGTAAATAGATAATATTAGAGTTAAGATAAAATCATTATCATGCCCTAATGTTGCACCTTTGTCTTTTCTAAGTATCAATGTCTGCCAGGAACATATTATCACGCTTCTCTCTTTTTCCAGGTGGGCATTCTCCATGACGCAACATGTGAGGGGAACATCAAGCAAGCTACATCCATCCCTGCCTATTGCGAGGCCACCTTGACTCCAGACTTGTCACGGCAACGACCAAAGGGGAACTACAGCCAAAGAAAACCCAGGACAGGTAATTAATGATTATTAATTACTGATAATATTTCACTGGTATACATCGATGCTTCAGAAATAGGGCAATAGGGAAGGGGCAAAGACAGATAGGCTGTGCCTAAGGTATTAGTAGTGGCATCCCAGTCCGCCACAGCACCAGTCACCTGTTCACCCCTGCAACACAGAGCATGATAATAATAGATATAGATAGATAGATAGATAGATAGATAGATTAGATAAGATAAGATAACTGTAAATAGATAATATTAGAGTTAAGATAGATGTGTATATATATATATATCAATATATATATATATCTATATATATAGATAAGATAGATTGTAATTAGATACGCCTAAAGGTAAGTTAAGATAGGTAGATAGATATATAGATAAGATAGATTGTAAGTAGATAATATTAGAGTTAACATAAAATCATTATCATGCCCTAATGTTGCACCTTTGTCTTTTCTAAGTATCAATGTCTGCCAGGAACATATTATCACACTTCTCTCTTTTTCCAGGTGGGCATTCTCCATGACGCAACATGTGAGGGGAACATCAAGCAAGCTACATCCCTGCCTATTGCGAGGCCACCTTGACTCCAGACTTGTCACGGCAACGACCAAAGGGGAAATACAGCCAAAGAAAACCCAGGACAGGTAATTAATGATTATTAATTACTGATAATATTTCACTGGTATACATCGATGCTTCAGAAATAGGGCAATAGGGAAGGGGCAAAGACAGATAGGCTGTGCCTAAGGTATTAGTAGTGGCATCCCAGTCCGCCACAGCACCAGTCACCTGCTCACCCCTGCAACACAGAGCATGATAATAATAGATATAGATAGATAGATAGATAGATAGATAGATAGATTAGATAAGATAAGATAAGATAACTGTAAATAGATAATATTAGAGTTAAGATGTATGTATATATATATATATAGATAGATAGATAAGATAGATTGTAATTAGATACGCCTAAAGGTAAGTTAAGATAGGTAGATAGATATATAGATAAGATAGATTGTAAATAGATAATATTAGAGTTAAGATAAAATCATTATCATGCCCTAATGTTGCACCTTTGTCTTTTCTAAGTATCAATGTCTGCCAGGAACATATTATCACGCTTCTCTCTTTTTCCAGGTGGGCATTCTCCATGACGCAACATGTGAGGGGAACATCAAGCAAGCTACATCCCTGCCTATTGCGAGGCCACCTTGACTCCAGACTTGTCACGGCAACGACCAAAGGGGAACTACAGCCAAAGAAAACCCAGGACAGGTAATTAATGATTATTAATTACTGATAATATTTCACTGGTATACATGGATGCTTCAGAAATAGGGCAATAGGGAATGGGCAAAGACAGATAGGCTGTGCCTAAGGTATTGGTAGTGGCATCCCAGTCCGTCACAGCACCAGTCACCTGCTCATCCCTGCAACACAGAGCATCATAATAATAGATATAGATAGATAGATAGATAGATAGATAGATAGATAGATAGATAGATAAGATAAGATAAGATAAGATAACTGTAAATAGATAATATTAGAGTTAAGATGTATGTATATATATATATATATATATATATATATATAGATATATATATAGATAGATAAGATAGATTGTAATTAGATACGCCTAAAGGTAAGTTAAGATAGGTAGATAGATATATAGATAAGATAGATTGTAAATAGATAATATTAGAGTTAAGATAAAATCATTATCATGCCCTAATGTTGCACCTTTGTCTTTTCTAAGTATCAATGTCTGCCAGGAACATATTATCACGCTTCTCTCTTTTTCCAGGTGGGCATTCTCCATGACGCAACATGTGAGGGGAACATCAAGCAAGCTACATCCATCCCTGCCTATTGCGAGGCCACCTTGACTCCAGACTTGTCACGGCAACGACCAAAGGGGAACTACAGCCAAAGAAAACCCAGGACAGGTAATTAATGATTATTAATTACTGATAATATTTCACTGGTATACATGGATGCTTCAGAAATAGGGCAATAGGGAATGGGCAAAGACAGATAGGCTGTGCCTAAGGTATTGGTAGTGGCATCCCAGTCCGTCACAGCACCAGTCACCTGCTCATCCCTGCAACACAGAGCATCATAATAATAGATATAGATAGATAGATAGATAGATAGATAGATAGATAGATAGATAGATAAGATAAGATAAGATAACTGTAAATAGATAATATTAGAGTTAAGATGTATGTATATATATATATATATATATATATATATATAGATATATATATAGATAGATAAGATAGATTGTAATTAGATACGCCTAAAGGTAAGTTAAGATAGGTAGATAGATATATAGATAAGATAGATTGTAAATAGATAATATTAGAGTTAAGATAAAATCATTATCATGCCCTAATGTTGCACCTTTGTCTTTTCTAAGTATCAATGTCTGCCAGGAACATATTATCACGCTTCTCTCTTTTTCCAGGTGGGCATTCTCCATGACGCAACATGTGAGGGGAACATCAAGCAAGCTACATCCATCCCTGCCTATTGCGAGGCCACCTTGACTCCAGACTTGTCACGGCAACGACCAAAGGGGAACTACAGCCAAAGAAAACCCAGGACAGGTAATTAATGATTATTAATTACTGATAATATTTCACTGGTATACATCGATGCTTCAGAAATAGGGCAATAGGGAAGGGGCAAAGACAGATAGGCTGTGCCTAAGGTATTAGTAGTGGCATCCCAGTCCGCCACAGCACCAGTCACCTGTTCACCCCTGCAACACAGAGCATGATAATAATAGATATAGATAGATAGATAGATAGATAGATAGATTAGATAAGATAAGATAACTGTAAATAGATAATATTAGAGTTAAGATAGATGTGTATATATATATATATCAATATATATATATATCTATATATATAGATAAGATAGATTGTAATTAGATACGCCTAAAGGTAAGTTAAGATAGGTAGATAGATATATAGATAAGATAGATTGTAAGTAGATAATATTAGAGTTAACATAAAATCATTATCATGCCCTAATGTTGCACCTTTGTCTTTTCTAAGTATCAATGTCTGCCAGGAACATATTATCACACTTCTCTCTTTTTCCAGGTGGGCATTCTCCATGACGCAACATGTGAGGGGAACATCAAGCAAGCTACATCCCTGCCTATTGCGAGGCCACCTTGACTCCAGACTTGTCACGGCAACGACCAAAGGGGAAATACAGCCAAAGAAAACCCAGGACAGGTAATTAATGATTATTAATTACTGATAATATTTCACTGGTATACATCGATGCTTCAGAAATAGGGCAATAGGGAAGGGGCAAAGACAGATAGGCTGTGCCTAAGGTATTAGTAGTGGCATCCCAGTCCGCCACAGCACCAGTCACCTGCTCACCCCTGCAACACAGAGCATGATAATAATAGATATAGATAGATAGATAGATAGATAGATAGATAGATAGATTAGATAAGATAAGATAAGATAACTGTAAATAGATAATATTAGAGTTAAGATGTATGTATATATATATATATAGATAGATAGATAAGATAGATTGTAATTAGATACGCCTAAAGGTAAGTTAAGATAGGTAGATAGATATATAGATAAGATAGATTGTAAATAGATAATATTAGAGTTAAGATAAAATCATTATCATGCCCTAATGTTGCACCTTTGTCTTTTCTAAGTATCAATGTCTGCCAGGAACATATTATCACGCTTCTCTCTTTTTCCAGGTGGGCATTCTCCATGACGCAACATGTGAGGGGAACATCAAGCAAGCTACATCCCTGCCTATTGCGAGGCCACCTTGACTCCAGACTTGTCACGGCAACGACCAAAGGGGAACTACAGCCAAAGAAAACCCAGGACAGGTAATTAATGATTATTAATTACTGATAATATTTCACTGGTATACATGGATGCTTCAGAAATAGGGCAATAGGGAATGGGCAAAGACAGATAGGCTGTGCCTAAGGTATTGGTAGTGGCATCCCAGTCCGTCACAGCACCAGTCACCTGCTCATCCCTGCAACACAGAGCATCATAATAATAGATATAGATAGATAGATAGATAGATAGATAGATAGATAGATAGATAGATAAGATAAGATAAGATAAGATAACTGTAAATAGATAATATTAGAGTTAAGATGTATGTATATATATATATATATATATATATATATATATAGATATATATATAGATAGATAAGATAGATTGTAATTAGATACGCCTAAAGGTAAGTTAAGATAGGTAGATAGATATATAGATAAGATAGATTGTAAATAGATAATATTAGAGTTAAGATAAAATCATTATCATGCCCTAATGTTGCACCTTTGTCTTTTCTAAGTATCAATGTCTGCCAGGAACATATTATCACGCTTCTCTCTTTTTCCAGGTGGGCATTCTCCATGACGCAACATGTGAGGGGAACATCAAGCAAGCTACATCCATCCCTGCCTATTGCGAGGCCACCTTGACTCCAGACTTGTCACGGCAACGACCAAAGGGGAACTACAGCCAAAGAAAACCCAGGACAGGTAATTAATGATTATTAATTACTGATAATATTTCACTGGTATACATCGATGCTTCAGAAATAGGGCAATAGGGAAGGGGCAAAGACAGATAGGCTGTGCCTAAGGTATTAGTAGTGGCATCCCAGTCCGCCACAGCACCAGTCACCTGTTCACCCCTGCAACACAGAGCATGATAATAATAGATATAGATAGATAGATAGATAGATAGATAGATTAGATAAGATAAGATAACTGTAAATAGATAATATTAGAGTTAAGATAGATGTGTATATATATATATATCAATATATATATATATCTATATATATAGATAAGATAGATTGTAATTAGATACGCCTAAAGGTAAGTTAAGATAGGTAGATAGATATATAGATAAGATAGATTGTAAGTAGATAATATTAGAGTTAACATAAAATCATTATCATGCCCTAATGTTGCACCTTTGTCTTTTCTAAGTATCAATGTCTGCCAGGAACATATTATCACACTTCTCTCTTTTTCCAGGTGGGCATTCTCCATGACGCAACATGTGAGGGGAACATCAAGCAAGCTACATCCCTGCCTATTGCGAGGCCACCTTGACTCCAGACTTGTCACGGCAACGACCAAAGGGGAAATACAGCCAAAGAAAACCCAGGACAGGTAATTAATGATTATTAATTACTGATAATATTTCACTGGTATACATCGATGCTTCAGAAATAGGGCAATAGGGAAGGGGCAAAGACAGATAGGCTGTGCCTAAGGTATTAGTAGTGGCATCCCAGTCCGCCACAGCACCAGTCACCTGCTCACCCCTGCAACACAGAGCATGATAATAATAGATATAGATAGATAGATAGATAGATAGATAGATAGATAGATAGATTAGATAAGATAAGATAAGATAACTGTAAATAGATAATATTAGAGTTAAGATGTATGTATATATATATATATAGATAGATAGATAAGATAGATTGTAATTAGATACGCCTAAAGGTAAGTTAAGATAGGTAGATAGATATATAGATAAGATAGATTGTAAATAGATAATATTAGAGTTAAGATAAAATCATTATCATGCCCTAATGTTGCACCTTTGTCTTTTCTAAGTATCAATGTCTGCCAGGAACATATTATCACGCTTCTCTCTTTTTCCAGGTGGGCATTCTCCATGACGCAACATGTGAGGGGAACATCAAGCAAGCTACATCCCTGCCTATTGCGAGGCCACCTTGACTCCAGACTTGTCACGGCAACGACCAAAGGGGAACTACAGCCAAAGAAAACCCAGGACAGGTAATTAATGATTATTAATTACTGATAATATTTCACTGGTATACATGGATGCTTCAGAAATAGGGCAATAGGGAATGGGCAAAGACAGATAGGCTGTGCCTAAGGTATTGGTAGTGGCATCCCAGTCCGTCACAGCACCAGTCACCTGCTCATCCCTGCAACACAGAGCATCATAATAATAGATATAGATAGATAGATAGATAGATAGATAGATAGATAGATAGATAGATAGATAGATAGATAGATAGATAAGATAAGATAAGATAAGATAACTGTAAATAGATAATATTAGAGTTAAGATGTATGTATATATATATATATATATATATATATATATATATAGATATATATATAGATAGATAAGATAGATTGTAATTAGATACGCCTAAAGGTAAGTTAAGATAGGTAGATAGATATATAGATAAGATAGATTGTAAATAGATAATATTAGAGTTAAGATAAAATCATTATCATGCCCTAATGTTGCACCTTTGTCTTTTCTAAGTATCAATGTCTGCCAGGAACATATTATCACGCTTCTCTCTTTTTCCAGGTGGGCATTCTCCATGACGCAACATGTGAGGGGAACATCAAGCAAGCTACATCCATCCCTGCCTATTGCGAGGCCACCTTGACTCCAGACTTGTCACGGCAACGACCAAAGGGGAACTACAGCCAAAGAAAACCCAGGACAGGTAATTAATGATTATTAATTACTGATAATATTTCACTGGTATACATCGATGCTTCAGAAATAGGGCAATAGGGAAGGGGCAAAGACAGATAGGCTGTGCCTAAGGTATTAGTAGTGGCATCCCAGTCCGCCACAGCACCAGTCACCTGTTCACCCCTGCAACACAGAGCATGATAATAATAGATATAGATAGATAGATAGATAGATAGATAGATAGATTAGATAAGATAAGATAACTGTAAATAGATAATATTAGAGTTAAGATAGATGTGTATATATATATATATCAATATATATATATATCTATATATATAGATAAGATAGATTGTAATTAGATACGCCTAAAGGTAAGTTAAGATAGGTAGATAGATATATAGATAAGATAGATTGTAAGTAGATAATATTAGAGTTAACATAAAATCATTATCATGCCCTAATGTTGCACCTTTGTCTTTTCTAAGTATCAATGTCTGCCAGGAACATATTATCACACTTCTCTCTTTTTCCAGGTGGGCATTCTCCATGACGCAACATGTGAGGGGAACATCAAGCAAGCTACATCCCTGCCTATTGCGAGGCCACCTTGACTCCAGACTTGTCACGGCAACGACCAAAGGGGAAATACAGCCAAAGAAAACCCAGGACAGGTAATTAATGATTATTAATTACTGATAATATTTCACTGGTATACATCGATGCTTCAGAAATAGGGCAATAGGGAAGGGGCAAAGACAGATAGGCTGTGCCTAAGGTATTAGTAGTGGCATCCCAGTCCGCCACAGCACCAGTCACCTGCTCACCCCTGCAACACAGAGCATGATAATAATAGATATAGATAGATAGATAGATAGATAGATAGATTAGATAAGATAAGATAAGATAACTGTAAATAGATAATATTAGAGTTAAGATGTATGTATATATATATATATAGATAGATAGATAAGATAGATTGTAATTAGATACGCCTAAAGGTAAGTTAAGATAGGTAGATAGATATATAGATAAGATAGATTGTAAATAGATAATATTAGAGTTAAGATAAAATCATTATCATGCCCTAATGTTGCACCTTTGTCTTTTCTAAGTATCAATGTCTGCCAGGAACATATTATCACGCTTCTCTCTTTTTCCAGGTGGGCATTCTCCATGACGCAACATGTGAGGGGAACATCAAGCAAGCTACATCCCTGCCTATTGCGAGGCCACCTTGACTCCAGACTTGTCACGGCAACGACCAAAGGGGAACTACAGCCAAAGAAAACCCAGGACAGGTAATTAATGATTATTAATTACTGATAATATTTCACTGGTATACATGGATGCTTCAGAAATAGGGCAATAGGGAATGGGCAAAGACAGATAGGCTGTGCCTAAGGTATTGGTAGTGGCATCCCAGTCCGTCACAGCACCAGTCACCTGCTCATCCCTGCAACACAGAGCATCATAATAATAGATATAGATAGATAGATAGATAGATAGATAGATAGATAAGATAAGATAAGATAAGATAACTGTAAATAGATAATATTAGAGTTAAGATGTATGTATATATATATATATATATATATATATATATATAGATATATATATAGATAGATAAGATAGATTGTAATTAGATACGCCTAAAGGTAAGTTAAGATAGGTAGATAGATATATAGATAAGATAGATTGTAAATAGATAATATTAGAGTTAAGATAAAATCATTATCATGCCCTAATGTTGCACCTTTGTCTTTTCTAAGTATCAATGTCTGCCAGGAACATATTATCACGCTTCTCTCTTTTTCCAGGTGGGCATTCTCCATGACGCAACATGTGAGGGGAACATCAAGCAAGCTACATCCATCCCTGCCTATTGCGAGGCCACCTTGACTCCAGACTTGTCACGGCAACGACCAAAGGGGAACTACAGCCAAAGAAAACCCAGGACAGGTAATTAATGATTATTAATTACTGATAATATTTCACTGGTATACATCGATGCTTCAGAAATAGGGCAATAGGGAAGGGGCAAAGACAGATAGGCTGTGCCTAAGGTATTAGTAGTGGCATCCCAGTCCGCCACAGCACCAGTCACCTGTTCACCCCTGCAACACAGAGCATGATAATAATAGATATAGATAGATAGATAGATAGATAGATAGATAGATTAGATAAGATAAGATAACTGTAAATAGATAATATTAGAGTTAAGATAGATGTGTATATATATATATATCAATATATATATATATCTATATATATAGATAAGATAGATTGTAATTAGATACGCCTAAAGGTAAGTTAAGATAGGTAGATAGATATATAGATAAGATAGATTGTAAGTAGATAATATTAGAGTTAACATAAAATCATTATCATGCCCTAATGTTGCACCTTTGTCTTTTCTAAGTATCAATGTCTGCCAGGAACATATTATCACACTTCTCTCTTTTTCCAGGTGGGCATTCTCCATGACGCAACATGTGAGGGGAACATCAAGCAAGCTACATCCCTGCCTATTGCGAGGCCACCTTGACTCCAGACTTGTCACGGCAACGACCAAAGGGGAAATACAGCCAAAGAAAACCCAGGACAGGTAATTAATGATTATTAATTACTGATAATATTTCACTGGTATACATCGATGCTTCAGAAATAGGGCAATAGGGAAGGGGCAAAGACAGATAGGCTGTGCCTAAGGTATTAGTAGTGGCATCCCAGTCCGCCACAGCACCAGTCACCTGCTCACCCCTGCAACACAGAGCATGATAATAATAGATATAGATAGATAGATAGATAGATAGATAGATAGATAGATTAGATAAGATAAGATAAGATAACTGTAAATAGATAATATTAGAGTTAAGATGTATGTATATATATATATATAGATAGATAGATAAGATAGATTGTAATTAGATACGCCTAAAGGTAAGTTAAGATAGGTAGATAGATATATAGATAAGATAGATTGTAAATAGATAATATTAGAGTTAAGATAAAATCATTATCATGCCCTAATGTTGCACCTTTGTCTTTTCTAAGTATCAATGTCTGCCAGGAACATATTATCACGCTTCTCTCTTTTTCCAGGTGGGCATTCTCCATGACGCAACATGTGAGGGGAACATCAAGCAAGCTACATCCCTGCCTATTGCGAGGCCACCTTGACTCCAGACTTGTCACGGCAACGACCAAAGGGGAACTACAGCCAAAGAAAACCCAGGACAGGTAATTAATGATTATTAATTACTGATAATATTTCACTGGTATACATGGATGCTTCAGAAATAGGGCAATAGGGAATGGGCAAAGACAGATAGGCTGTGCCTAAGGTATTGGTAGTGGCATCCCAGTCCGTCACAGCACCAGTCACCTGCTCATCCCTGCAACACAGAGCATCATAATAATAGATATAGATAGATAGATAGATAGATAGATAGATAGATAGATAGATAAGATAAGATAAGATAAGATAACTGTAAATAGATAATATTAGAGTTAAGATGTATGTATATATATATATATATATATATATATATATATATAGATATATATATAGATAGATAAGATAGATTGTAATTAGATACGCCTAAAGGTAAGTTAAGATAGGTAGATAGATATATAGATAAGATAGATTGTAAATAGATAATATTAGAGTTAAGATAAAATCATTATCATGCCCTAATGTTGCACCTTTGTCTTTTCTAAGTATCAATGTCTGCCAGGAACATATTATCACGCTTCTCTCTTTTTCCAGGTGGGCATTCTCCATGACGCAACATGTGAGGGGAACATCAAGCAAGCTACATCCATCCCTGCCTATTGCGAGGCCACCTTGACTCCAGACTTGTCACGGCAACGACCAAAGGGGAACTACAGCCAAAGAAAACCCAGGACAGGTAATTAATGATTATTAATTACTGATAATATTTCACTGGTATACATCGATGCTTCAGAAATAGGGCAATAGGGAAGGGGCAAAGACAGATAGGCTGTGCCTAAGGTATTAGTAGTGGCATCCCAGTCCGCCACAGCACCAGTCACCTGTTCACCCCTGCAACACAGAGCATGATAATAATAGATATAGATAGATAGATAGATAGATAGATAGATTAGATAAGATAAGATAACTGTAAATAGATAATATTAGAGTTAAGATAGATGTGTATATATATATATATCAATATATATATATATCTATATATATAGATAAGATAGATTGTAATTAGATACGCCTAAAGGTAAGTTAAGATAGGTAGATAGATATATAGATAAGATAGATTGTAAGTAGATAATATTAGAGTTAACATAAAATCATTATCATGCCCTAATGTTGCACCTTTGTCTTTTCTAAGTATCAATGTCTGCCAGGAACATATTATCACACTTCTCTCTTTTTCCAGGTGGGCATTCTCCATGACGCAACATGTGAGGGGAACATCAAGCAAGCTACATCCCTGCCTATTGCGAGGCCACCTTGACTCCAGACTTGTCACGGCAACGACCAAAGGGGAAATACAGCCAAAGAAAACCCAGGACAGGTAATTAATGATTATTAATTACTGATAATATTTCACTGGTATACATCGATGCTTCAGAAATAGGGCAATAGGGAAGGGGCAAAGACAGATAGGCTGTGCCTAAGGTATTAGTAGTGGCATCCCAGTCCGCCACAGCACCAGTCACCTGCTCACCCCTGCAACACAGAGCATGATAATAATAGATATAGATAGATAGATAGATAGATAGATAGATAGATAGATAGATTAGATAAGATAAGATAAGATAACTGTAAATAGATAATATTAGAGTTAAGATGTATGTATATATATATATATAGATAGATAGATAAGATAGATTGTAATTAGATACGCCTAAAGGTAAGTTAAGATAGGTAGATAGATATATAGATAAGATAGATTGTAAATAGATAATATTAGAGTTAAGATAAAATCATTATCATGCCCTAATGTTGCACCTTTGTCTTTTCTAAGTATCAATGTCTGCCAGGAACATATTATCACGCTTCTCTCTTTTTCCAGGTGGGCATTCTCCATGACGCAACATGTGAGGGGAACATCAAGCAAGCTACATCCCTGCCTATTGCGAGGCCACCTTGACTCCAGACTTGTCACGGCAACGACCAAAGGGGAACTACAGCCAAAGAAAACCCAGGACAGGTAATTAATGATTATTAATTACTGATAATATTTCACTGGTATACATGGATGCTTCAGAAATAGGGCAATAGGGAATGGGCAAAGACAGATAGGCTGTGCCTAAGGTATTGGTAGTGGCATCCCAGTCCGTCACAGCACCAGTCACCTGCTCATCCCTGCAACACAGAGCATCATAATAATAGATATAGATAGATAGATAGATAGATAGATAGATAGATAGATAGATAGATAGATAGATAGATAAGATAAGATAAGATAAGATAACTGTAAATAGATAATATTAGAGTTAAGATGTATGTATATATATATATATATATATATATATATATATATAGATATATATATAGATAGATAAGATAGATTGTAATTAGATACGCCTAAAGGTAAGTTAAGATAGGTAGATAGATATATAGATAAGATAGATTGTAAATAGATAATATTAGAGTTAAGATAAAATCATTATCATGCCCTAATGTTGCACCTTTGTCTTTTCTAAGTATCAATGTCTGCCAGGAACATATTATCACGCTTCTCTCTTTTTCCAGGTGGGCATTCTCCATGACGCAACATGTGAGGGGAACATCAAGCAAGCTACATCCATCCCTGCCTATTGCGAGGCCACCTTGACTCCAGACTTGTCACGGCAACGACCAAAGGGGAACTACAGCCAAAGAAAACCCAGGACAGGTAATTAATGATTATTAATTACTGATAATATTTCACTGGTATACATCGATGCTTCAGAAATAGGGCAATAGGGAAGGGGCAAAGACAGATAGGCTGTGCCTAAGGTATTAGTAGTGGCATCCCAGTCCGCCACAGCACCAGTCACCTGTTCACCCCTGCAACACAGAGCATGATAATAATAGATATAGATAGATAGATAGATAGATAGATAGATAGATTAGATAAGATAAGATAACTGTAAATAGATAATATTAGAGTTAAGATAGATGTGTATATATATATATATCAATATATATATATATCTATATATATAGATAAGATAGATTGTAATTAGATACGCCTAAAGGTAAGTTAAGATAGGTAGATAGATATATAGATAAGATAGATTGTAAGTAGATAATATTAGAGTTAACATAAAATCATTATCATGCCCTAATGTTGCACCTTTGTCTTTTCTAAGTATCAATGTCTGCCAGGAACATATTATCACACTTCTCTCTTTTTCCAGGTGGGCATTCTCCATGACGCAACATGTGAGGGGAACATCAAGCAAGCTACATCCCTGCCTATTGCGAGGCCACCTTGACTCCAGACTTGTCACGGCAACGACCAAAGGGGAAATACAGCCAAAGAAAACCCAGGACAGGTAATTAATGATTATTAATTACTGATAATATTTCACTGGTATACATCGATGCTTCAGAAATAGGGCAATAGGGAAGGGGCAAAGACAGATAGGCTGTGCCTAAGGTATTAGTAGTGGCATCCCAGTCCGCCACAGCACCAGTCACCTGCTCACCCCTGCAACACAGAGCATGATAATAATAGATATAGATAGATAGATAGATAGATAGATAGATTAGATAAGATAAGATAAGATAACTGTAAATAGATAATATTAGAGTTAAGATGTATGTATATATATATATATAGATAGATAGATAAGATAGATTGTAATTAGATACGCCTAAAGGTAAGTTAAGATAGGTAGATAGATATATAGATAAGATAGATTGTAAATAGATAATATTAGAGTTAAGATAAAATCATTATCATGCCCTAATGTTGCACCTTTGTCTTTTCTAAGTATCAATGTCTGCCAGGAACATATTATCACGCTTCTCTCTTTTTCCAGGTGGGCATTCTCCATGACGCAACATGTGAGGGGAACATCAAGCAAGCTACATCCCTGCCTATTGCGAGGCCACCTTGACTCCAGACTTGTCACGGCAACGACCAAAGGGGAACTACAGCCAAAGAAAACCCAGGACAGGTAATTAATGATTATTAATTACTGATAATATTTCACTGGTATACATGGATGCTTCAGAAATAGGGCAATAGGGAATGGGCAAAGACAGATAGGCTGTGCCTAAGGTATTGGTAGTGGCATCCCAGTCCGTCACAGCACCAGTCACCTGCTCATCCCTGCAACACAGAGCATCATAATAATAGATATAGATAGATAGATAGATAGATAGATAGATAGATAAGATAAGATAAGATAAGATAACTGTAAATAGATAATATTAGAGTTAAGATGTATGTATATATATATATATATATATATATATATATATAGATATATATATAGATAGATAAGATAGATTGTAATTAGATACGCCTAAAGGTAAGTTAAGATAGGTAGATAGATATATAGATAAGATAGATTGTAAATAGATAATATTAGAGTTAAGATAAAATCATTATCATGCCCTAATGTTGCACCTTTGTCTTTTCTAAGTATCAATGTCTGCCAGGAACATATTATCACGCTTCTCTCTTTTTCCAGGTGGGCATTCTCCATGACGCAACATGTGAGGGGAACATCAAGCAAGCTACATCCATCCCTGCCTATTGCGAGGCCACCTTGACTCCAGACTTGTCACGGCAACGACCAAAGGGGAACTACAGCCAAAGAAAACCCAGGACAGGTAATTAATGATTATTAATTACTGATAATATTTCACTGGTATACATCGATGCTTCAGAAATAGGGCAATAGGGAAGGGGCAAAGACAGATAGGCTGTGCCTAAGGTATTAGTAGTGGCATCCCAGTCCGCCACAGCACCAGTCACCTGTTCACCCCTGCAACACAGAGCATGATAATAATAGATATAGATAGATAGATAGATAGATAGATAGATTAGATAAGATAAGATAACTGTAAATAGATAATATTAGAGTTAAGATAGATGTGTATATATATATATATCAATATATATATATATCTATATATATAGATAAGATAGATTGTAATTAGATACGCCTAAAGGTAAGTTAAGATAGGTAGATAGATATATAGATAAGATAGATTGTAAGTAGATAATATTAGAGTTAACATAAAATCATTATCATGCCCTAATGTTGCACCTTTGTCTTTTCTAAGTATCAATGTCTGCCAGGAACATATTATCACACTTCTCTCTTTTTCCAGGTGGGCATTCTCCATGACGCAACATGTGAGGGGAACATCAAGCAAGCTACATCCCTGCCTATTGCGAGGCCACCTTGACTCCAGACTTGTCACGGCAACGACCAAAGGGGAAATACAGCCAAAGAAAACCCAGGACAGGTAATTAATGATTATTAATTACTGATAATATTTCACTGGTATACATCGATGCTTCAGAAATAGGGCAATAGGGAAGGGGCAAAGACAGATAGGCTGTGCCTAAGGTATTAGTAGTGGCATCCCAGTCCGCCACAGCACCAGTCACCTGCTCACCCCTGCAACACAGAGCATGATAATAATAGATATAGATAGATAGATAGATAGATAGATAGATAGATAGATAGATTAGATAAGATAAGATAAGATAACTGTAAATAGATAATATTAGAGTTAAGATGTATGTATATATATATATATAGATAGATAGATAAGATAGATTGTAATTAGATACGCCTAAAGGTAAGTTAAGATAGGTAGATAGATATATAGATAAGATAGATTGTAAATAGATAATATTAGAGTTAAGATAAAATCATTATCATGCCCTAATGTTGCACCTTTGTCTTTTCTAAGTATCAATGTCTGCCAGGAACATATTATCACGCTTCTCTCTTTTTCCAGGTGGGCATTCTCCATGACGCAACATGTGAGGGGAACATCAAGCAAGCTACATCCCTGCCTATTGCGAGGCCACCTTGACTCCAGACTTGTCACGGCAACGACCAAAGGGGAACTACAGCCAAAGAAAACCCAGGACAGGTAATTAATGATTATTAATTACTGATAATATTTCACTGGTATACATGGATGCTTCAGAAATAGGGCAATAGGGAATGGGCAAAGACAGATAGGCTGTGCCTAAGGTATTGGTAGTGGCATCCCAGTCCGTCACAGCACCAGTCACCTGCTCATCCCTGCAACACAGAGCATCATAATAATAGATATAGATAGATAGATAGATAGATAGATAGATAGATAGATAGATAAGATAAGATAAGATAAGATAACTGTAAATAGATAATATTAGAGTTAAGATGTATGTATATATATATATATATATATATATATATATAGATATATATATAGATAGATAAGATAGATTGTAATTAGATACGCCTAAAGGTAAGTTAAGATAGGTAGATAGATATATAGATAAGATAGATTGTAAATAGATAATATTAGAGTTAAGATAAAATCATTATCATGCCCTAATGTTGCACCTTTGTCTTTTCTAAGTATCAATGTCTGCCAGGAACATATTATCACGCTTCTCTCTTTTTCCAGGTGGGCATTCTCCATGACGCAACATGTGAGGGGAACATCAAGCAAGCTACATCCATCCCTGCCTATTGCGAGGCCACCTTGACTCCAGACTTGTCACGGCAACGACCAAAGGGGAACTACAGCCAAAGAAAACCCAGGACAGGTAATTAATGATTATTAATTACTGATAATATTTCACTGGTATACATGGATGCTTCAGAAATAGGGCAATAGGGAATGGGCAAAGACAGATAGGCTGTGCCTAAGGTATTGGTAGTGGCATCCCAGTCCGTCACAGCACCAGTCACCTGCTCATCCCTGCAACACAGAGCATCATAATAATAGATATAGATAGATAGATAGATAGATAGATAGATAGATAGATAGATAAGATAAGATAAGATAACTGTAAATAGATAATATTAGAGTTAAGATGTATGTATATATATATATATATATATATATATATATATATAGATATATATATAGATAGATAAGATAGATTGTAATTAGATACGCCTAAAGGTAAGTTAAGATAGGTAGATAGATATATAGATAAGATAGATTGTAAATAGATAATATTAGAGTTAAGATAAAATCATTATCATGCCCTAATGTTGCACCTTTGTCTTTTCTAAGTATCAATGTCTGCCAGGAACATATTATCACGCTTCTCTCTTTTTCCAGGTGGGCATTCTCCATGACGCAACATGTGAGGGGAACATCAAGCAAGCTACATCCATCCCTGCCTATTGCGAGGCCACCTTGACTCCAGACTTGTCACGGCAACGACCAAAGGGGAACTACAGCCAAAGAAAACCCAGGACAGGTAATTAATGATTATTAATTACTGATAATATTTCACTGGTATACATGGATGCTTCAGAAATAGGGCAATAGGGAATGGGCAAAGACAGATAGGCTGTGCCTAAGGTATTGGTAGTGGCATCCCAGTCCGTCACAGCACCAGTCACCTGCTCATCCCTGCAACACAGAGCATCATAATAATAGATATAGATAGATAGATAGATAGATAGATAGATAGATAGATAAGATAAGATAAGATAAGATAACTGTAAATAGATAATATTAGAGTTAAGATGTATGTATATATATATATATATATATATATATATATAGATATATATATAGATAGATAAGATAGATTGTAATTAGATACGCCTAAAGGTAAGTTAAGATAGGTAGATAGATATATAGATAAGATAGATTGTAAATAGATAATATTAGAGTTAAGATAAAATCATTATCATGCCCTAATGTTGCACCTTTGTCTTTTCTAAGTATCAATGTCTGCCAGGAACATATTATCACGCTTCTCTCTTTTTCCAGGTGGGCATTCTCCATGACGCAACATGTGAGGGGAACATCAAGCAAGCTACATCCATCCCTGCCTATTGCGAGGCCACCTTGACTCCAGACTTGTCACGGCAACGACCAAAGGGGAACTACAGCCAAAGAAAACCCAGGACAGGTAATTAATGATTATTAATTACTGATAATATTTCACTGGTATACATGGATGCTTCAGAAATAGGGCAATAGGGAATGGGCAAAGACAGATAGGCTGTGCCTAAGGTATTGGTAGTGGCATCCCAGTCCGTCACAGCACCAGTCACCTGCTCATCCCTGCAACACAGAGCATCATAATAATAGATATAGATAGATAGATAGATAGATAGATAGATAGATAAGATAAGATAAGATAAGATAACTGTAAATAGATAATATTAGAGTTAAGATGTATGTATATATATATATATATATATATATATATATATAGATATATATATAGATAGATAAGATAGATTGTAATTAGATACGCCTAAAGGTAAGTTAAGATAGGTAGATAGATATATAGATAAGATAGATTGTAAATAGATAATATTAGAGTTAAGATAAAATCATTATCATGCCCTAATGTTGCACCTTTGTCTTTTCTAAGTATCAATGTCTGCCAGGAACATATTATCACGCTTCTCTCTTTTTCCAGGTGGGCATTCTCCATGACGCAACATGTGAGGGGAACATCAAGCAAGCTACATCCATCCCTGCCTATTGCGAGGCCACCTTGACTCCAGACTTGTCACGGCAACGACCAAAGGGGAACTACAGCCAAAGAAAACCCAGGACAGGTAATTAATGATTATTAATTACTGATAATATTTCACTGGTATACATCGATGCTTCAGAAATAGGGCAATAGGGAAGGGGCAAAGACAGATAGGCTGTGCCTAAGGTATTAGTAGTGGCATCCCAGTCCGCCACAGCACCAGTCACCTGTTCACCCCTGCAACACAGAGCATGATAATAATAGATATAGATAGATAGATAGATAGATAGATAGATTAGATAAGATAAGATAACTGTAAATAGATAATATTAGAGTTAAGATAGATGTGTATATATATATATATCAATATATATATATATCTATATATATAGATAAGATAGATTGTAATTAGATACGCCTAAAGGTAAGTTAAGATAGGTAGATAGATATATAGATAAGATAGATTGTAAGTAGATAATATTAGAGTTAACATAAAATCATTATCATGCCCTAATGTTGCACCTTTGTCTTTTCTAAGTATCAATGTCTGCCAGGAACATATTATCACACTTCTCTCTTTTTCCAGGTGGGCATTCTCCATGACGCAACATGTGAGGGGAACATCAAGCAAGCTACATCCCTGCCTATTGCGAGGCCACCTTGACTCCAGACTTGTCACGGCAACGACCAAAGGGGAAATACAGCCAAAGAAAACCCAGGACAGGTAATTAATGATTATTAATTACTGATAATATTTCACTGGTATACATCGATGCTTCAGAAATAGGGCAATAGGGAAGGGGCAAAGACAGATAGGCTGTGCCTAAGGTATTAGTAGTGGCATCCCAGTCCGCCACAGCACCAGTCACCTGCTCACCCCTGCAACACAGAGCATGATAATAATAGATATAGATAGATAGATAGATAGATAGATAGATAGATTAGATAAGATAAGATAAGATAACTGTAAATAGATAATATTAGAGTTAAGATGTATGTATATATATATATATAGATAGATAGATAAGATAGATTGTAATTAGATACGCCTAAAGGTAAGTTAAGATAGGTAGATAGATATATAGATAAGATAGATTGTAAATAGATAATATTAGAGTTAAGATAAAATCATTATCATGCCCTAATGTTGCACCTTTGTCTTTTCTAAGTATCAATGTCTGCCAGGAACATATTATCACGCTTCTCTCTTTTTCCAGGTGGGCATTCTCCATGACGCAACATGTGAGGGGAACATCAAGCAAGCTACATCCCTGCCTATTGCGAGGCCACCTTGACTCCAGACTTGTCACGGCAACGACCAAAGGGGAACTACAGCCAAAGAAAACCCAGGACAGGTAATTAATGATTATTAATTACTGATAATATTTCACTGGTATACATGGATGCTTCAGAAATAGGGCAATAGGGAATGGGCAAAGACAGATAGGCTGTGCCTAAGGTATTGGTAGTGGCATCCCAGTCCGTCACAGCACCAGTCACCTGCTCATCCCTGCAACACAGAGCATCATAATAATAGATATAGATAGATAGATAGATAGATAGATAGATAGATAGATAGATAGATAGATAGATAGATAAGATAAGATAAGATAAGATAACTGTAAATAGATAATATTAGAGTTAAGATGTATGTATATATATATATATATATATATATATATATATATAGATATATATATAGATAGATAAGATAGATTGTAATTAGATACGCCTAAAGGTAAGTTAAGATAGGTAGATAGATATATAGATAAGATAGATTGTAAATAGATAATATTAGAGTTAAGATAAAATCATTATCATGCCCTAATGTTGCACCTTTGTCTTTTCTAAGTATCAATGTCTGCCAGGAACATATTATCACGCTTCTCTCTTTTTCCAGGTGGGCATTCTCCATGACGCAACATGTGAGGGGAACATCAAGCAAGCTACATCCATCCCTGCCTATTGCGAGGCCACCTTGACTCCAGACTTGTCACGGCAACGACCAAAGGGGAACTACAGCCAAAGAAAACCCAGGACAGGTAATTAATGATTATTAATTACTGATAATATTTCACTGGTATACATCGATGCTTCAGAAATAGGGCAATAGGGAAGGGGCAAAGACAGATAGGCTGTGCCTAAGGTATTAGTAGTGGCATCCCAGTCCGCCACAGCACCAGTCACCTGTTCACCCCTGCAACACAGAGCATGATAATAATAGATATAGATAGATAGATAGATAGATAGATAGATTAGATAAGATAAGATAACTGTAAATAGATAATATTAGAGTTAAGATAGATGTGTATATATATATATATCAATATATATATATATCTATATATATAGATAAGATAGATTGTAATTAGATACGCCTAAAGGTAAGTTAAGATAGGTAGATAGATATATAGATAAGATAGATTGTAAGTAGATAATATTAGAGTTAACATAAAATCATTATCATGCCCTAATGTTGCACCTTTGTCTTTTCTAAGTATCAATGTCTGCCAGGAACATATTATCACACTTCTCTCTTTTTCCAGGTGGGCATTCTCCATGACGCAACATGTGAGGGGAACATCAAGCAAGCTACATCCCTGCCTATTGCGAGGCCACCTTGACTCCAGACTTGTCACGGCAACGACCAAAGGGGAAATACAGCCAAAGAAAACCCAGGACAGGTAATTAATGATTATTAATTACTGATAATATTTCACTGGTATACATCGATGCTTCAGAAATAGGGCAATAGGGAAGGGGCAAAGACAGATAGGCTGTGCCTAAGGTATTAGTAGTGGCATCCCAGTCCGCCACAGCACCAGTCACCTGCTCACCCCTGCAACACAGAGCATGATAATAATAGATATAGATAGATAGATAGATAGATAGATAGATTAGATAAGATAAGATAAGATAACTGTAAATAGATAATATTAGAGTTAAGATGTATGTATATATATATATATAGATAGATAGATAAGATAGATTGTAATTAGATACGCCTAAAGGTAAGTTAAGATAGGTAGATAGATATATAGATAAGATAGATTGTAAATAGATAATATTAGAGTTAAGATAAAATCATTATCATGCCCTAATGTTGCACCTTTGTCTTTTCTAAGTATCAATGTCTGCCAGGAACATATTATCACGCTTCTCTCTTTTTCCAGGTGGGCATTCTCCATGACGCAACATGTGAGGGGAACATCAAGCAAGCTACATCCCTGCCTATTGCGAGGCCACCTTGACTCCAGACTTGTCACGGCAACGACCAAAGGGGAACTACAGCCAAAGAAAACCCAGGACAGGTAATTAATGATTATTAATTACTGATAATATTTCACTGGTATACATGGATGCTTCAGAAATAGGGCAATAGGGAATGGGCAAAGACAGATAGGCTGTGCCTAAGGTATTGGTAGTGGCATCCCAGTCCGTCACAGCACCAGTCACCTGCTCATCCCTGCAACACAGAGCATCATAATAATAGATATAGATAGATAGATAGATAGATAGATAGATAGATAAGATAAGATAAGATAAGATAACTGTAAATAGATAATATTAGAGTTAAGATGTATGTATATATATATATATATATATATATATATATATAGATATATATATAGATAGATAAGATAGATTGTAATTAGATACGCCTAAAGGTAAGTTAAGATAGGTAGATAGATATATAGATAAGATAGATTGTAAATAGATAATATTAGAGTTAAGATAAAATCATTATCATGCCCTAATGTTGCACCTTTGTCTTTTCTAAGTATCAATGTCTGCCAGGAACATATTATCACGCTTCTCTCTTTTTCCAGGTGGGCATTCTCCATGACGCAACATGTGAGGGGAACATCAAGCAAGCTACATCCATCCCTGCCTATTGCGAGGCCACCTTGACTCCAGACTTGTCACGGCAACGACCAAAGGGGAACTACAGCCAAAGAAAACCCAGGACAGGTAATTAATGATTATTAATTACTGATAATATTTCACTGGTATACATCGATGCTTCAGAAATAGGGCAATAGGGAAGGGGCAAAGACAGATAGGCTGTGCCTAAGGTATTAGTAGTGGCATCCCAGTCCGCCACAGCACCAGTCACCTGTTCACCCCTGCAACACAGAGCATGATAATAATAGATATAGATAGATAGATAGATAGATAGATAGATAGATTAGATAAGATAAGATAACTGTAAATAGATAATATTAGAGTTAAGATAGATGTGTATATATATATATATCAATATATATATATATCTATATATATAGATAAGATAGATTGTAATTAGATACGCCTAAAGGTAAGTTAAGATAGGTAGATAGATATATAGATAAGATAGATTGTAAGTAGATAATATTAGAGTTAACATAAAATCATTATCATGCCCTAATGTTGCACCTTTGTCTTTTCTAAGTATCAATGTCTGCCAGGAACATATTATCACACTTCTCTCTTTTTCCAGGTGGGCATTCTCCATGACGCAACATGTGAGGGGAACATCAAGCAAGCTACATCCCTGCCTATTGCGAGGCCACCTTGACTCCAGACTTGTCACGGCAACGACCAAAGGGGAAATACAGCCAAAGAAAACCCAGGACAGGTAATTAATGATTATTAATTACTGATAATATTTCACTGGTATACATCGATGCTTCAGAAATAGGGCAATAGGGAAGGGGCAAAGACAGATAGGCTGTGCCTAAGGTATTAGTAGTGGCATCCCAGTCCGCCACAGCACCAGTCACCTGCTCACCCCTGCAACACAGAGCATGATAATAATAGATATAGATAGATAGATAGATAGATAGATAGATAGATAGATAGATAGATTAGATAAGATAAGATAAGATAACTGTAAATAGATAATATTAGAGTTAAGATGTATGTATATATATATATATAGATAGATAGATAAGATAGATTGTAATTAGATACGCCTAAAGGTAAGTTAAGATAGGTAGATAGATATATAGATAAGATAGATTGTAAATAGATAATATTAGAGTTAAGATAAAATCATTATCATGCCCTAATGTTGCACCTTTGTCTTTTCTAAGTATCAATGTCTGCCAGGAACATATTATCACGCTTCTCTCTTTTTCCAGGTGGGCATTCTCCATGACGCAACATGTGAGGGGAACATCAAGCAAGCTACATCCCTGCCTATTGCGAGGCCACCTTGACTCCAGACTTGTCACGGCAACGACCAAAGGGGAACTACAGCCAAAGAAAACCCAGGACAGGTAATTAATGATTATTAATTACTGATAATATTTCACTGGTATACATGGATGCTTCAGAAATAGGGCAATAGGGAATGGGCAAAGACAGATAGGCTGTGCCTAAGGTATTGGTAGTGGCATCCCAGTCCGTCACAGCACCAGTCACCTGCTCATCCCTGCAACACAGAGCATCATAATAATAGATATAGATAGATAGATAGATAGATAGATAGATAGATAGATAAGATAAGATAAGATAAGATAACTGTAAATAGATAATATTAGAGTTAAGATGTATGTATATATATATATATATATATATATATATATAGATATATATATAGATAGATAAGATAGATTGTAATTAGATACGCCTAAAGGTAAGTTAAGATAGGTAGATAGATATATAGATAAGATAGATTGTAAATAGATAATATTAGAGTTAAGATAAAATCATTATCATGCCCTAATGTTGCACCTTTGTCTTTTCTAAGTATCAATGTCTGCCAGGAACATATTATCACGCTTCTCTCTTTTTCCAGGTGGGCATTCTCCATGACGCAACATGTGAGGGGAACATCAAGCAAGCTACATCCATCCCTGCCTATTGCGAGGCCACCTTGACTCCAGACTTGTCACGGCAACGACCAAAGGGGAACTACAGCCAAAGAAAACCCAGGACAGGTAATTAATGATTATTAATTACTGATAATATTTCACTGGTATACATGGATGCTTCAGAAATAGGGCAATAGGGAATGGGCAAAGACAGATAGGCTGTGCCTAAGGTATTGGTAGTGGCATCCCAGTCCGTCACAGCACCAGTCACCTGCTCATCCCTGCAACACAGAGCATCATAATAATAGATATAGATAGATAGATAGATAGATAGATAGATAGATAGATAGATAGATAAGATAAGATAAGATAACTGTAAATAGATAATATTAGAGTTAAGATGTATGTATATATATATATATATATATATATATATATATATATAGATATATATATAGATAGATAAGATAGATTGTAATTAGATACGCCTAAAGGTAAGTTAAGATAGGTAGATAGATATATAGATAAGATAGATTGTAAATAGATAATATTAGAGTTAAGATAAAATCATTATCATGCCCTAATGTTGCACCTTTGTCTTTTCTAAGTATCAATGTCTGCCAGGAACATATTATCACGCTTCTCTCTTTTTCCAGGTGGGCATTCTCCATGACGCAACATGTGAGGGGAACATCAAGCAAGCTACATCCATCCCTGCCTATTGCGAGGCCACCTTGACTCCAGACTTGTCACGGCAACGACCAAAGGGGAACTACAGCCAAAGAAAACCCAGGACAGGTAATTAATGATTATTAATTACTGATAATATTTCACTGGTATACATGGATGCTTCAGAAATAGGGCAATAGGGAATGGGCAAAGACAGATAGGCTGTGCCTAAGGTATTGGTAGTGGCATCCCAGTCCGTCACAGCACCAGTCACCTGCTCATCCCTGCAACACAGAGCATCATAATAATAGATATAGATAGATAGATAGATAGATAGATAGATAGATAGATAGATAGATAAGATAAGATAAGATAAGATAACTGTAAATAGATAATATTAGAGTTAAGATGTATGTATATATATATATATATATATATATATATATAGATATATATATAGATAGATAAGATAGATTGTAATTAGATACGCCTAAAGGTAAGTTAAGATAGGTAGATAGATATATAGATAAGATAGATTGTAAATAGATAATATTAGAGTTAAGATAAAATCATTATCATGCCCTAATGTTGCACCTTTGTCTTTTCTAAGTATCAATGTCTGCCAGGAACATATTATCACGCTTCTCTCTTTTTCCAGGTGGGCATTCTCCATGACGCAACATGTGAGGGGAACATCAAGCAAGCTACATCCATCCCTGCCTATTGCGAGGCCACCTTGACTCCAGACTTGTCACGGCAACGACCAAAGGGGAACTACAGCCAAAGAAAACCCAGGACAGGTAATTAATGATTATTAATTACTGATAATATTTCACTGGTATACATCGATGCTTCAGAAATAGGGCAATAGGGAAGGGGCAAAGACAGATAGGCTGTGCCTAAGGTATTAGTAGTGGCATCCCAGTCCGCCACAGCACCAGTCACCTGTTCACCCCTGCAACACAGAGCATGATAATAATAGATATAGATAGATAGATAGATAGATAGATTAGATAAGATAAGATAACTGTAAATAGATAATATTAGAGTTAAGATAGATGTGTATATATATATATATCAATATATATATATATCTATATATATAGATAAGATAGATTGTAATTAGATACGCCTAAAGGTAAGTTAAGATAGGTAGATAGATATATAGATAAGATAGATTGTAAGTAGATAATATTAGAGTTAACATAAAATCATTATCATGCCCTAATGTTGCACCTTTGTCTTTTCTAAGTATCAATGTCTGCCAGGAACATATTATCACACTTCTCTCTTTTTCCAGGTGGGCATTCTCCATGACGCAACATGTGAGGGGAACATCAAGCAAGCTACATCCCTGCCTATTGCGAGGCCACCTTGACTCCAGACTTGTCACGGCAACGACCAAAGGGGAAATACAGCCAAAGAAAACCCAGGACAGGTAATTAATGATTATTAATTACTGATAATATTTCACTGGTATACATCGATGCTTCAGAAATAGGGCAATAGGGAAGGGGCAAAGACAGATAGGCTGTGCCTAAGGTATTAGTAGTGGCATCCCAGTCCGCCACAGCACCAGTCACCTGCTCACCCCTGCAACACAGAGCATGATAATAATAGATATAGATAGATAGATAGATAGATAGATAGATAGATTAGATAAGATAAGATAAGATAACTGTAAATAGATAATATTAGAGTTAAGATGTATGTATATATATATATATAGATAGATAGATAAGATAGATTGTAATTAGATACGCCTAAAGGTAAGTTAAGATAGGTAGATAGATATATAGATAAGATAGATTGTAAATAGATAATATTAGAGTTAAGATAAAATCATTATCATGCCCTAATGTTGCACCTTTGTCTTTTCTAAGTATCAATGTCTGCCAGGAACATATTATCACGCTTCTCTCTTTTTCCAGGTGGGCATTCTCCATGACGCAACATGTGAGGGGAACATCAAGCAAGCTACATCCCTGCCTATTGCGAGGCCACCTTGACTCCAGACTTGTCACGGCAACGACCAAAGGGGAACTACAGCCAAAGAAAACCCAGGACAGGTAATTAATGATTATTAATTACTGATAATATTTCACTGGTATACATGGATGCTTCAGAAATAGGGCAATAGGGAATGGGCAAAGACAGATAGGCTGTGCCTAAGGTATTGGTAGTGGCATCCCAGTCCGTCACAGCACCAGTCACCTGCTCATCCCTGCAACACAGAGCATCATAATAATAGATATAGATAGATAGATAGATAGATAGATAGATAGATAGATAGATAAGATAAGATAAGATAAGATAACTGTAAATAGATAATATTAGAGTTAAGATGTATGTATATATATATATATATATATATATATATATAGATATATATATAGATAGATAAGATAGATTGTAATTAGATACGCCTAAAGGTAAGTTAAGATAGGTAGATAGATATATAGATAAGATAGATTGTAAATAGATAATATTAGAGTTAAGATAAAATCATTATCATGCCCTAATGTTGCACCTTTGTCTTTTCTAAGTATCAATGTCTGCCAGGAACATATTATCACGCTTCTCTCTTTTTCCAGGTGGGCATTCTCCATGACGCAACATGTGAGGGGAACATCAAGCAAGCTACATCCATCCCTGCCTATTGCGAGGCCACCTTGACTCCAGACTTGTCACGGCAACGACCAAAGGGGAACTACAGCCAAAGAAAACCCAGGACAGGTAATTAATGATTATTAATTACTGATAATATTTCACTGGTATACATGGATGCTTCAGAAATAGGGCAATAGGGAATGGGCAAAGACAGATAGGCTGTGCCTAAGGTATTGGTAGTGGCATCCCAGTCCGTCACAGCACCAGTCACCTGCTCATCCCTGCAACACAGAGCATCATAATAATAGATATAGATAGATAGATAGATAGATAGATAGATAGATAGATAGATAGATAGATAGATAAGATAAGATAAGATAACTGTAAATAGATAATATTAGAGTTAAGATGTATGTATATATATATATATATATATATATATATATAGATATATATATAGATAGATAAGATAGATTGTAATTAGATACGCCTAAAGGTAAGTTAAGATAGGTAGATAGATATATAGATAAGATAGATTGTAAATAGATAATATTAGAGTTAAGATAAAATCATTATCATGCCCTAATGTTGCACCTTTGTCTTTTCTAAGTATCAATGTCTGCCAGGAACATATTATCACGCTTCTCTCTTTTTCCAGGTGGGCATTCTCCATGACGCAACATGTGAGGGGAACATCAAGCAAGCTACATCCATCCCTGCCTATTGCGAGGCCACCTTGACTCCAGACTTGTCACGGCAACGACCAAAGGGGAACTACAGCCAAAGAAAACCCAGGACAGGTAATTAATGATTATTAATTACTGATAATATTTCACTGGTATACATCGATGCTTCAGAAATAGGGCAATAGGGAAGGGGCAAAGACAGATAGGCTGTGCCTAAGGTATTAGTAGTGGCATCCCAGTCCGCCACAGCACCAGTCACCTGTTCACCCCTGCAACACAGAGCATGATAATAATAGATATAGATAGATAGATAGATAGATAGATAGATTAGATAAGATAAGATAACTGTAAATAGATAATATTAGAGTTAAGATAGATGTGTATATATATATATATCAATATATATATATATCTATATATATAGATAAGATAGATTGTAATTAGATACGCCTAAAGGTAAGTTAAGATAGGTAGATAGATATATAGATAAGATAGATTGTAAGTAGATAATATTAGAGTTAACATAAAATCATTATCATGCCCTAATGTTGCACCTTTGTCTTTTCTAAGTATCAATGTCTGCCAGGAACATATTATCACACTTCTCTCTTTTTCCAGGTGGGCATTCTCCATGACGCAACATGTGAGGGGAACATCAAGCAAGCTACATCCCTGCCTATTGCGAGGCCACCTTGACTCCAGACTTGTCACGGCAACGACCAAAGGGGAAATACAGCCAAAGAAAACCCAGGACAGGTAATTAATGATTATTAATTACTGATAATATTTCACTGGTATACATCGATGCTTCAGAAATAGGGCAATAGGGAAGGGGCAAAGACAGATAGGCTGTGCCTAAGGTATTAGTAGTGGCATCCCAGTCCGCCACAGCACCAGTCACCTGCTCACCCCTGCAACACAGAGCATGATAATAATAGATATAGATAGATAGATAGATAGATAGATAGATAGATAGATTAGATAAGATAAGATAAGATAACTGTAAATAGATAATATTAGAGTTAAGATGTATGTATATATATATATATAGATAGATAGATAAGATAGATTGTAATTAGATACGCCTAAAGGTAAGTTAAGATAGGTAGATAGATATATAGATAAGATAGATTGTAAATAGATAATATTAGAGTTAAGATAAAATCATTATCATGCCCTAATGTTGCACCTTTGTCTTTTCTAAGTATCAATGTCTGCCAGGAACATATTATCACGCTTCTCTCTTTTTCCAGGTGGGCATTCTCCATGACGCAACATGTGAGGGGAACATCAAGCAAGCTACATCCCTGCCTATTGCGAGGCCACCTTGACTCCAGACTTGTCACGGCAACGACCAAAGGGGAACTACAGCCAAAGAAAACCCAGGACAGGTAATTAATGATTATTAATTACTGATAATATTTCACTGGTATACATGGATGCTTCAGAAATAGGGCAATAGGGAATGGGCAAAGACAGATAGGCTGTGCCTAAGGTATTGGTAGTGGCATCCCAGTCCGTCACAGCACCAGTCACCTGCTCATCCCTGCAACACAGAGCATCATAATAATAGATATAGATAGATAGATAGATAGATAGATAGATAGATAGATAGATAGATAGATAGATAAGATAAGATAAGATAAGATAACTGTAAATAGATAATATTAGAGTTAAGATGTATGTATATATATATATATATATATATATATATATATATAGATATATATATAGATAGATAAGATAGATTGTAATTAGATACGCCTAAAGGTAAGTTAAGATAGGTAGATAGATATATAGATAAGATAGATTGTAAATAGATAATATTAGAGTTAAGATAAAATCATTATCATGCCCTAATGTTGCACCTTTGTCTTTTCTAAGTATCAATGTCTGCCAGGAACATATTATCACGCTTCTCTCTTTTTCCAGGTGGGCATTCTCCATGACGCAACATGTGAGGGGAACATCAAGCAAGCTACATCCATCCCTGCCTATTGCGAGGCCACCTTGACTCCAGACTTGTCACGGCAACGACCAAAGGGGAACTACAGCCAAAGAAAACCCAGGACAGGTAATTAATGATTATTAATTACTGATAATATTTCACTGGTATACATCGATGCTTCAGAAATAGGGCAATAGGGAAGGGGCAAAGACAGATAGGCTGTGCCTAAGGTATTAGTAGTGGCATCCCAGTCCGCCACAGCACCAGTCACCTGTTCACCCCTGCAACACAGAGCATGATAATAATAGATATAGATAGATAGATAGATAGATAGATAGATAGATAGATTAGATAAGATAAGATAACTGTAAATAGATAATATTAGAGTTAAGATAGATGTGTATATATATATATATCAATATATATATATATCTATATATATAGATAAGATAGATTGTAATTAGATACGCCTAAAGGTAAGTTAAGATAGGTAGATAGATATATAGATAAGATAGATTGTAAGTAGATAATATTAGAGTTAACATAAAATCATTATCATGCCCTAATGTTGCACCTTTGTCTTTTCTAAGTATCAATGTCTGCCAGGAACATATTATCACACTTCTCTCTTTTTCCAGGTGGGCATTCTCCATGACGCAACATGTGAGGGGAACATCAAGCAAGCTACATCCCTGCCTATTGCGAGGCCACCTTGACTCCAGACTTGTCACGGCAACGACCAAAGGGGAAATACAGCCAAAGAAAACCCAGGACAGGTAATTAATGATTATTAATTACTGATAATATTTCACTGGTATACATCGATGCTTCAGAAATAGGGCAATAGGGAAGGGGCAAAGACAGATAGGCTGTGCCTAAGGTATTAGTAGTGGCATCCCAGTCCGCCACAGCACCAGTCACCTGCTCACCCCTGCAACACAGAGCATGATAATAATAGATATAGATAGATAGATAGATAGATAGATAGATTAGATAAGATAAGATAAGATAACTGTAAATAGATAATATTAGAGTTAAGATGTATGTATATATATATATATAGATAGATAGATAAGATAGATTGTAATTAGATACGCCTAAAGGTAAGTTAAGATAGGTAGATAGATATATAGATAAGATAGATTGTAAATAGATAATATTAGAGTTAAGATAAAATCATTATCATGCCCTAATGTTGCACCTTTGTCTTTTCTAAGTATCAATGTCTGCCAGGAACATATTATCACGCTTCTCTCTTTTTCCAGGTGGGCATTCTCCATGACGCAACATGTGAGGGGAACATCAAGCAAGCTACATCCCTGCCTATTGCGAGGCCACCTTGACTCCAGACTTGTCACGGCAACGACCAAAGGGGAACTACAGCCAAAGAAAACCCAGGACAGGTAATTAATGATTATTAATTACTGATAATATTTCACTGGTATACATGGATGCTTCAGAAATAGGGCAATAGGGAATGGGCAAAGACAGATAGGCTGTGCCTAAGGTATTGGTAGTGGCATCCCAGTCCGTCACAGCACCAGTCACCTGCTCATCCCTGCAACACAGAGCATCATAATAATAGATATAGATAGATAGATAGATAGATAGATAGATAGATAAGATAAGATAAGATAAGATAACTGTAAATAGATAATATTAGAGTTAAGATGTATGTATATATATATATATATATATATATATATATATAGATATATATATAGATAGATAAGATAGATTGTAATTAGATACGCCTAAAGGTAAGTTAAGATAGGTAGATAGATATATAGATAAGATAGATTGTAAATAGATAATATTAGAGTTAAGATAAAATCATTATCATGCCCTAATGTTGCACCTTTGTCTTTTCTAAGTATCAATGTCTGCCAGGAACATATTATCACGCTTCTCTCTTTTTCCAGGTGGGCATTCTCCATGACGCAACATGTGAGGGGAACATCAAGCAAGCTACATCCATCCCTGCCTATTGCGAGGCCACCTTGACTCCAGACTTGTCACGGCAACGACCAAAGGGGAACTACAGCCAAAGAAAACCCAGGACAGGTAATTAATGATTATTAATTACTGATAATATTTCACTGGTATACATCGATGCTTCAGAAATAGGGCAATAGGGAAGGGGCAAAGACAGATAGGCTGTGCCTAAGGTATTAGTAGTGGCATCCCAGTCCGCCACAGCACCAGTCACCTGTTCACCCCTGCAACACAGAGCATGATAATAATAGATATAGATAGATAGATAGATAGATAGATAGATTAGATAAGATAAGATAACTGTAAATAGATAATATTAGAGTTAAGATAGATGTGTATATATATATATATCAATATATATATATATCTATATATATAGATAAGATAGATTGTAATTAGATACGCCTAAAGGTAAGTTAAGATAGGTAGATAGATATATAGATAAGATAGATTGTAAGTAGATAATATTAGAGTTAACATAAAATCATTATCATGCCCTAATGTTGCACCTTTGTCTTTTCTAAGTATCAATGTCTGCCAGGAACATATTATCACACTTCTCTCTTTTTCCAGGTGGGCATTCTCCATGACGCAACATGTGAGGGGAACATCAAGCAAGCTACATCCCTGCCTATTGCGAGGCCACCTTGACTCCAGACTTGTCACGGCAACGACCAAAGGGGAAATACAGCCAAAGAAAACCCAGGACAGGTAATTAATGATTATTAATTACTGATAATATTTCACTGGTATACATCGATGCTTCAGAAATAGGGCAATAGGGAAGGGGCAAAGACAGATAGGCTGTGCCTAAGGTATTAGTAGTGGCATCCCAGTCCGCCACAGCACCAGTCACCTGCTCACCCCTGCAACACAGAGCATGATAATAATAGATATAGATAGATAGATAGATAGATAGATAGATAGATAGATAGATAGATTAGATAAGATAAGATAAGATAACTGTAAATAGATAATATTAGAGTTAAGATGTATGTATATATATATATATAGATAGATAGATAAGATAGATTGTAATTAGATACGCCTAAAGGTAAGTTAAGATAGGTAGATAGATATATAGATAAGATAGATTGTAAATAGATAATATTAGAGTTAAGATAAAATCATTATCATGCCCTAATGTTGCACCTTTGTCTTTTCTAAGTATCAATGTCTGCCAGGAACATATTATCACGCTTCTCTCTTTTTCCAGGTGGGCATTCTCCATGACGCAACATGTGAGGGGAACATCAAGCAAGCTACATCCCTGCCTATTGCGAGGCCACCTTGACTCCAGACTTGTCACGGCAACGACCAAAGGGGAACTACAGCCAAAGAAAACCCAGGACAGGTAATTAATGATTATTAATTACTGATAATATTTCACTGGTATACATGGATGCTTCAGAAATAGGGCAATAGGGAATGGGCAAAGACAGATAGGCTGTGCCTAAGGTATTGGTAGTGGCATCCCAGTCCGTCACAGCACCAGTCACCTGCTCATCCCTGCAACACAGAGCATCATAATAATAGATATAGATAGATAGATAGATAGATAGATAGATAAGATAAGATAAGATAAGATAACTGTAAATAGATAATATTAGAGTTAAGATGTATGTATATATATATATATATATATATATATATATAGATATATATATAGATAGATAAGATAGATTGTAATTAGATACGCCTAAAGGTAAGTTAAGATAGGTAGATAGATATATAGATAAGATAGATTGTAAATAGATAATATTAGAGTTAAGATAAAATCATTATCATGCCCTAATGTTGCACCTTTGTCTTTTCTAAGTATCAATGTCTGCCAGGAACATATTATCACGCTTCTCTCTTTTTCCAGGTGGGCATTCTCCATGACGCAACATGTGAGGGGAACATCAAGCAAGCTACATCCATCCCTGCCTATTGCGAGGCCACCTTGACTCCAGACTTGTCACGGCAACGACCAAAGGGGAACTACAGCCAAAGAAAACCCAGGACAGGTAATTAATGATTATTAATTACTGATAATATTTCACTGGTATACATGGATGCTTCAGAAATAGGGCAATAGGGAATGGGCAAAGACAGATAGGCTGTGCCTAAGGTATTGGTAGTGGCATCCCAGTCCGTCACAGCACCAGTCACCTGCTCATCCCTGCAACACAGAGCATCATAATAATAGATATAGATAGATAGATAGATAGATAGATAGATAGATAGATAAGATAAGATAAGATAACTGTAAATAGATAATATTAGAGTTAAGATGTATGTATATATATATATATATATATATATATATATATAGATATATATATAGATAGATAAGATAGATTGTAATTAGATACGCCTAAAGGTAAGTTAAGATAGGTAGATAGATATATAGATAAGATAGATTGTAAATAGATAATATTAGAGTTAAGATAAAATCATTATCATGCCCTAATGTTGCACCTTTGTCTTTTCTAAGTATCAATGTCTGCCAGGAACATATTATCACGCTTCTCTCTTTTTCCAGGTGGGCATTCTCCATGACGCAACATGTGAGGGGAACATCAAGCAAGCTACATCCATCCCTGCCTATTGCGAGGCCACCTTGACTCCAGACTTGTCACGGCAACGACCAAAGGGGAACTACAGCCAAAGAAAACCCAGGACAGGTAATTAATGATTATTAATTACTGATAATATTTCACTGGTATACATGGATGCTTCAGAAATAGGGCAATAGGGAATGGGCAAAGACAGATAGGCTGTGCCTAAGGTATTGGTAGTGGCATCCCAGTCCGTCACAGCACCAGTCACCTGCTCATCCCTGCAACACAGAGCATCATAATAATAGATATAGATAGATAGATAGATAGATAGATAGATAGATAGATAGATAGATAGATAGATAGATAGATAAGATAAGATAAGATAAGATAACTGTAAATAGATAATATTAGAGTTAAGATGTATGTATATATATATATATATATATATATATATATAGATATATATATAGATAGATAAGATAGATTGTAATTAGATACGCCTAAAGGTAAGTTAAGATAGGTAGATAGATATATAGATAAGATAGATTGTAAATAGATAATATTAGAGTTAAGATAAAATCATTATCATGCCCTAATGTTGCACCTTTGTCTTTTCTAAGTATCAATGTCTGCCAGGAACATATTATCACGCTTCTCTCTTTTTCCAGGTGGGCATTCTCCATGACGCAACATGTGAGGGGAACATCAAGCAAGCTACATCCATCCCTGCCTATTGCGAGGCCACCTTGACTCCAGACTTGTCACGGCAACGACCAAAGGGGAACTACAGCCAAAGAAAACCCAGGACAGGTAATTAATGATTATTAATTACTGATAATATTTCACTGGTATACATCGATGCTTCAGAAATAGGGCAATAGGGAAGGGGCAAAGACAGATAGGCTGTGCCTAAGGTATTAGTAGTGGCATCCCAGTCCGCCACAGCACCAGTCACCTGTTCACCCCTGCAACACAGAGCATGATAATAATAGATATAGATAGATAGATAGATAGATAGATTAGATAAGATAAGATAACTGTAAATAGATAATATTAGAGTTAAGATAGATGTGTATATATATATATATCAATATATATATATATCTATATATATAGATAAGATAGATTGTAATTAGATACGCCTAAAGGTAAGTTAAGATAGGTAGATAGATATATAGATAAGATAGATTGTAAGTAGATAATATTAGAGTTAACATAAAATCATTATCATGCCCTAATGTTGCACCTTTGTCTTTTCTAAGTATCAATGTCTGCCAGGAACATATTATCACACTTCTCTCTTTTTCCAGGTGGGCATTCTCCATGACGCAACATGTGAGGGGAACATCAAGCAAGCTACATCCCTGCCTATTGCGAGGCCACCTTGACTCCAGACTTGTCACGGCAACGACCAAAGGGGAAATACAGCCAAAGAAAACCCAGGACAGGTAATTAATGATTATTAATTACTGATAATATTTCACTGGTATACATCGATGCTTCAGAAATAGGGCAATAGGGAAGGGGCAAAGACAGATAGGCTGTGCCTAAGGTATTAGTAGTGGCATCCCAGTCCGCCACAGCACCAGTCACCTGCTCACCCCTGCAACACAGAGCATGATAATAATAGATATAGATAGATAGATAGATAGATAGATAGATAGATAGATTAGATAAGATAAGATAAGATAACTGTAAATAGATAATATTAGAGTTAAGATGTATGTATATATATATATATAGATAGATAGATAAGATAGATTGTAATTAGATACGCCTAAAGGTAAGTTAAGATAGGTAGATAGATATATAGATAAGATAGATTGTAAATAGATAATATTAGAGTTAAGATAAAATCATTATCATGCCCTAATGTTGCACCTTTGTCTTTTCTAAGTATCAATGTCTGCCAGGAACATATTATCACGCTTCTCTCTTTTTCCAGGTGGGCATTCTCCATGACGCAACATGTGAGGGGAACATCAAGCAAGCTACATCCCTGCCTATTGCGAGGCCACCTTGACTCCAGACTTGTCACGGCAACGACCAAAGGGGAACTACAGCCAAAGAAAACCCAGGACAGGTAATTAATGATTATTAATTACTGATAATATTTCACTGGTATACATGGATGCTTCAGAAATAGGGCAATAGGGAATGGGCAAAGACAGATAGGCTGTGCCTAAGGTATTGGTAGTGGCATCCCAGTCCGTCACAGCACCAGTCACCTGCTCATCCCTGCAACACAGAGCATCATAATAATAGATATAGATAGATAGATAGATAGATAGATAGATAGATAGATAGATAGATAAGATAAGATAAGATAAGATAACTGTAAATAGATAATATTAGAGTTAAGATGTATGTATATATATATATATATATATATATATATATAGATAGATATATATATAGATAGATAAGATAGATTGTAATTAGATACGCCTAAAGGTAAGTTAAGATAGGTAGATAGATATATAGATAAGATAGATTGTAAATAGATAATATTAGAGTTAAGATAAAATCATTATCATGCCCTAATGTTGCACCTTTGTCTTTTCTAAGTATCAATGTCTGCCAGGAACATATTATCACGCTTCTCTCTTTTTCCAGGTGGGCATTCTCCATGACGCAACATGTGAGGGGAACATCAAGCAAGCTACATCCATCCCTGCCTATTGCGAGGCCACCTTGACTCCAGACTTGTCACGGCAACGACCAAAGGGGAACTACAGCCAAAGAAAACCCAGGACAGGTAATTAATGATTATTAATTACTGATAATATTTCACTGGTATACATGGATGCTTCAGAAATAGGGCAATAGGGAATGGGCAAAGACAGATAGGCTGTGCCTAAGGTATTAGTAGTGGCATCCCAGTCCGTCACAGCACCAGTCACCTGCTCATCCCTGCAACACAGAGCATCATAATAATAGATATAGATAGATAGATAGATAGATAGATAGATAGATAGATAGATAAGATAAGATAAGATAAGATAACTGTAAATAGATAATATTAGAGTTAAGATGTATGTATATATATATATATATATATATATATAGATAGATATATATATAGATAGATAAGATAGATTGTAATTAGATACGCCTAAAGGTAAGTTAAGATAGGTAGATAGATATATAGATAAGATAGATTGTAAATAGATAATATTAGAGTTAAGATAAAATCATTATCATGCCCTAATGTTGCACCTTTGTCTTTTCTAAGTATCAATGTCTGCCAGGAACATATTATCACACTTCTCTCTTTTTCCAGGTGGGCATTCTCCATGACGCAACATGTGAGGGGAACATCAAGCAAGCTACATCCCTGCCTATTGCGAGGCCACCTTGACTCCAGACTTGTCACGGCAACGACCAAAGGGGAACTACAGCCAAAGAAAACCCAGGACAGGTAATTAATGATTATTAATTACTGATAATATTTCACTGGTATACATCGATGCTTCAGAAATAGGGCAATAGGGAAGGGGCAAAGACAGATAGGCTGTGCCTAAGGTATTAGTAGTGGCATCCCAGTCCGCCACAGCACCAGTCACCTGCTCACCCCTGCAACACAGAGCATGAGATTCTGGAGAGGTCTCCATAGCCAAAGACCTAGGAGGGGTCTCAGGTGGCAATACACCAGGAGGGGTGCCTGAGCTGCCAAGCCCTGGATGGGTTACTAATGCCAAATCCTTAGGAGGGGTTCTAGCAGCCGTTACCTCTGGAGGGGTCTTGAGAGGTATAGCCCTGGAAGGGGGCCCAGAAGTTGCTTCCCCAGGAAGGGAATCAAGCCTCACTGGAGGTTCCAAAGGCTACAGCTTCAGTGGGGGTTCTGAAGGTCACAGCCTCAGCAAAGGACCCAAAGGTCATAACCTCAGGAGGGGCCCCGAAGGCCATAACCCCAGGAGGGGTCCTGAAGACCATATCTCAAGGAGGGGACCCGAAGGCCATAACCCCAGGAGGGGACCCGAAAGCCTTAACCCCAGGAGGGGTCCTGAAGGCCATAACCCCAATAGGGGCCCAGAGGCCATAACCCCAGAAGAAGCCCCAATGGCCATAACCTCAGAAGGGGTCTCGAAGGTCATAACCCCAGAAGGGGTCTCGATAGCCATAGATCCAGGGAGAGAGTCCGACGATCCGGTCCCAGGGAGAGAGTCGGACTATCTGGTCCCAGGGAGAGAGTCTGACATTCCTGTCTCAGCAAGGGAGACTGAGGTGCCAGTCTCAGCAAGGGAATCCGAGGTGCTGACCCCAGGAGGGGAGTCCAAGGTGTTGAGTAGGGGCATCAGATATAATGGTCTTTTGAATCTGTGGCCTTGGAAAGGTCATCTGACTCTGCATCCCCTTAAGGAACAACACACTCCAAAGCATCGGTCTCCATGTCAAGTCTTGTAGCTCTATGTGGAGCATCTGTCTTAGTATCAAGTCCTGTAGCCCCAGGAAGGGCATCTTTCTCAGTGTCAAGTTCAAGAGGGGTGTCTGTCTTAGTATCAAGTCCAGTTGCCCCAGGAGGAGTGTCTGTCTGTGTCTCAATCCCTGTAGCTCATTGTGGAGCATCAGATCCTGCTGAGTTCCCAGCAGAGGAGATTTCTGTCAAGACCTCAGGAGGGGTAAATCATGTCAAGTCTCCAGAAAGGGAGAGTCCAGTCATGACCTCAGATGAAGTTGTTCATGCCATGTCACCTAAAGAGACTTCTAGACACTCAGCTTCTGAAAGAACTGACCCTGTAAGATCCAGGGAGCAATCCCAACAAGTTACCTCAGTGGCGAGTCCACAATCTCTTTCTACATACTAAGATCCAGAGCTGGTTTTCTTCCATGGGAAGATAGGACAATTTCATGAACTCATGTTACAGTCCTTAGATGCGGCTTCACTCTGTACTCAATCAGAACTGGTGTTGCTTCTCATGTCTTTTAGAGAGGAAGCTAGGAAATGGGATGATCAGTTAATTGCATCTGGAGATTCTGTCCTGCAGGACTTGGAGGCTTTCTCCCAAGTTGTGGTCAAGAGGTTTGGTGGATTGGAGGTTGTTCCTTCTTAGCCTCCTGCAAGTTCCGCCAAGAACCCGGTGTCTAACAAAAAGGATCGAGCTTCTGAGGACTTTCTACCTCAAGTTGATCACAACACAAGCTCATCTTCATTAAGATCTCCAATCTAGAAGTTAACAGTTGGCTTTGCCTCACTGTCTGCACATTGTAAAGGGGTTGTGAAAAAGCCTGATCCACTGTATTCAGTACCTATCCGGTCTGCCTATGCTCAATTAAGTCATGTTTCTTTGGTACTATCTGTCTCCAAGAGGAACACTGTGATCCTTCCCTTGGACGTAGACTCCAACCTGGATTATGATTCTGAAGCCAGTGAAATGCCTTTGCTGGAAGGTACCATCAGTTCAGATAATGTTTGGGAACTTACCTTGGTCAGACCACTAGAGTCATGTAAAAAGAAGAAGTCTCGTAGGAGATATTGAGTGTACTTGTTTTGTTTTAGTTCCCTGTGTATTCAGCTTCAACTGCAGTTTAATTAGGAGTTTTGTCTGTGTGTGTGTGTGTGTGTGTGTGTGTGTGTGTGTGTGTGTGTGTGTGTGTCGCTGACCAGATGCATTGTGTCTCCTCATCAGAGTGCCATTACCCAGCATGCCCTGAATCTGATGCCGGTTATAGCTTGAAGCTTATTGTTCCTGATAGTACCTGTGTCCGGTCCCTGCTCCTTGGTGAATCTAGAATCTGTACAGTCATGCTATTATATCACTGGTGATACCCAGTCCAGTTAGAATTCTGTGTACCCTGTCCTGCCTGAATCCTGAGTTCATTACCTGTCACCTGAGCTCCTGATTGTGCATGTGAGACCTAGCCCAGAAATACTTTCAGACATCTCCAGCCTTACCTTTCCTTGTCTTGCTTTGTCCTGCCTGGTCTGGAATCCAGGGTTCTCCTGCAGCTAAGTAATCTTGTTATCTGTACCTTGCCTTGCTCTGCCAAGCTCCTTTAGGAACTCACTGCTAAATTATTTATTATTCATACCATCCTGTGCATTGTACATGTATGTACGGTCTTGTTGCTAATAACATCCTGTACATTGTAGTGTATACATATTCATTGTGTTAAGATTAAATTCTAACGCGTGTATTGTTGCACTCATGTGCATTCAGTTATTTCTCTCAGTCCGCGTGTAGTGCATCTAGATAGGTTTCAGTGTATGTCTCACCGTACTGCAACATACTCTTGCCCAGCCTCCAATAGCCACCATGTCTATACATAAAACCTGGGGGGCATCTAAGTGCGGGGTGGACCTAATCTGCCTTGGAAAGGCGGCTGCTATAGGTGAAGTCTTTGGCTGCAGTAGGCTAAAAGATTGCTGGGCAAGGGTAATTGCGTGAGTGTCATCAAGAACCATCAGATAGCCCATAGCACACTAGTCCGCATAACACTCTATAGCGAAACTCATTTCATACTATAAGTGGGACTGTGGGAAGAAGCAATGCTAACCTCTGTGTCCACAGCATGCCTCAGCCTGGCAAGCCAGATATCTTCCTGGCTGTAAATCACCATGAGTCTCCATACTGGGCCTTATTCAGTAACTGTTTGTGCCTCACAGGAGCTCCTGGCCCATCTAGTGCTGCAGTGCAATGGAAAGCTGATGCAATGCAAGATCACTGAAACTCTGTTCTTCTAACACTGCGTGGTCTTGCGATAACCCCACGCAGTCCATAGGAAAAGAAGATCCGTGTACAACAAATGCGCATGTTCTAAATAAATAATCCTAAAATGTGGAACATCAATAATAAATCAAAATTAAGGTTGACTAATTGGAGCCATTCATTTGAGTGAGTCCCTAACATAAAATAATTGAGAAGAACCTCTCTCTAATGCTCCGGCAGAAAAATATCACTTTTACCTCTCTGGCAGTTGGGCTGGATTATGATTCAGTCTTTTCTGAGTCTCACTGACTTAATCCACAAATGTGCTCTGCCCCCACTTTATTTAAAAACACTTTGGCAATTTCCATTTCCACCTTTGCGGCTTGTTTTCACAAATCTTTTTGTGATGTTGAAGCTTGTTTCATATCTGCTCTAGGCTTTAATTTAAACCTAGGATCAAGTACAGCAGCACCCCTGGAATTATACGGCATCACCCCTGGATTTATACAACATAGGCAGCACCCCTGGAGAATTACATAGCACAACAGACAGGCAACAGCACTCCTGGATTTAAACAGCAGTGAGTCAGCATCCCTGGACAGATAGGGCAGAGAGGCAGCACCCCATATAGTGCAGCACCCCTGGAATGATGTGGCAAAGAAAAGACGTGCAAGATGGAATTGTCCTTGGGCCCTCCCACCCACACTTATGTTATAAAAACAGGACATGCACACTTTAACAAACCAATCATTTCAGCAACACGGTCTACAACCCGACTGTGGCTGAAATTAATGGTTTGTTTAGGACCCCACCAACAAAGAAGCAATTAATCTCTACTTGCACAAACTGGCTCTACAGTGGCAAGATGTCATCCTCATACTCAGATCCCCCCCCCCCCTCCTTCAGTGTTTTACATCTTCATCCTCACAGAGAAATACTATTCAAACAATTAAACCACATCATTTAGGTTTATGTGGACTGCTTACGTTTTACCCAAAGTTTCCGAACTTGACAATGACTTATGATGAATGCACTGCAGGTGACGTATAAGGGAGGATGTTCCTAGGTGGTTAATGTCCTTACCCTACTTATTATGGATTGACAGAGGCAACAGATGGCTTGACACCTGTTGTCCGGATTTGTGGAGAAATAATTCCACACCGAAGAGGTGGCTTTTTTGGTATTTTGCCCAGGCATGACAATGGGCTTTTTCATCCCATGACCAACAACTGTCTCCAATGGTGCCTTATTCAAACAAACCACATCACCATCAGAATCCTCATCGTCAACTTCCTCCACAGCACCAGCTACACCCATATCCTCCTCATCCTGGTGTACCTCTACAGTGACATCCTCAATATCAGCAACTGGAATGGTGGTGCACCTCCCAGCACTTGTGAAGGTCAGGCCTAGACATTGCAACCACGGACAGTGCCAGCACCCCTGTATTTTCACAACATTCCTGTCATTTTACAGCATACAAGACAAGGCAAGTGTACAATTATTTTCAATGCACCACTGAATTATTACAGCATACAAGACAGGGCCAGTGTACATTGATCTTCACTGCACCCTAGAATTATTACAGCATACAGGGCCAGTGAAATGTTATTTTAACAGCAGCACCCCTATATTTCACAGCATACAAGAGCAGTGTGCTTTTAATTTTTAAAAACTGCACCCTTGAATTTTTACAGCATACATGGTCAGTGTAACCTTATTTTAACAGCAGCACCCCTATATTTTACAACATACAGGAGCAGTGTGCTTTTAATTTTTAACAACTGCACCCCTGATTTTTTACAGCATACAGAGCCAGTGTAATGTTATTTTAACAGTAGCACCCTTATATTTTACAGCATTAAGGAGGACAGCTACACCCATGTACAGCTGCAGCACCCATACAGCACATGAAACACCAGTGATAGCCAGGGCAGCCAGGACAGCACCCCTAACACAGCACAGGTACACCACAGTGACTGCAGCAGCACCCCTACAGAGCACACACTAACCCCACCCGACGCCACCACCCACAGAGAGACAGAGGTCTGTCTCCCTCACTCTCCAAGTCCAGAGTGAAAACGGCGGCGATGCGCGGCTATTTATATAGAATCCAAAACCAGTGAGAATACGACAGCGGGATGATGATGTTTTTTCCTCGTTCTGGTTTCTGAGCCGGACTCCGATCCTGGCTCGGAACGGGATGTTTGGGGGGGTTCGGTTCTCTGAGAACCGAACCTGCTCAGCTCTAGTTTTGGAGAATATTTATATGAAAGTTTTATATGTATTTTATAATATGCTTTTAACATATTAAAGTGTAAACAATTAGAAGCTCTATAACTGTATGGCAAAACCTTAGTAAAACAAACAGAGTATTCTGGGGAGAGTGTTAGATTTGTAGTACACCAGAGAGAACACATTTTCTGTTGCCTCTCTCCCCAACCTAGCACAAGTTGCTATTGTGAATCCAGGGAGTCTGCTGTCACTGAGTGCTACAGTCTCCTCTGCCTGCAGTGGGGTTAGCTATTGCACTGGCTGCGCCCCTCCCCCCTGCATCTGTGCCTGGCTGTTGGGCCCATGGCATCTCCCTGTGCACATCGTTCAAGTTTTTTTAAATGGGGCATTGCCACACATATGTGATTAGTAACCCCACAGACACACACACACAAACTTGTCTTCCCTACGACTTTATTGGGCCTGGACTATCTCTGTACAGTCCTGTTAATCCTATATGTTATGCTATGACGTTTATCTATACTAGTCTCAGAGATCTTTATCCCACAATGTTCCCTGCATGTTGCTGCTTGAATAGAAAAGATAAGAATATTCTACAACATTCTGTACCTATTATTTCACTTAATTTATTACTCTCTTCTGTTTCAGTTGAACATTCCAATCAATAAATTTCCACTGTAAAATTGCTGAATAGAAATATGTAATGTGTACATAAACTAGGGAGTGAGCACCAGGCCATTTTTTTGTTTTTGGGTTTTGGATCTGTATCTCCTTTGTGTTTTGGATCTGTTTTGGTTTTGACAAACCTCCCTTGCGTGTTTTGGTTTTGGATCTGTTTTTTTTCCTTAAAAAAATCATAAAACCAGCTAAAATAGCAATGGGGTATATGCAATTCCGGACGAATTGTGCCTTTTTTTCGTCCGTTTTAAAATTCGCCTGTACTCGACAGCCGCAGCCCTCCCGCCGGGACCATGAATTCACCATATGCAATACAAAACTCATTCGACACTCCCCTTGTCGAATAACGGACCAATCGGCGAGTAGTGGGCGTCCTGAATTCGACTTCCCGCCGTTTTCAGCCCTTTATTAGGGCTTGTTTGCTGCGTGCTCAGCAGCCATTTTGTGAACCTGCAGAGTGGAGTGGAGGTGCTGCAGAGCTAGCAGATTGGTTGTTTGCTGTGGTATCGTTTGGACACCCAGCAGGCTTTAATCCAGGACAGACAGGAGGATACCTGTTACCCCGGAGGAGAGTCGTTTTTGGAGCGATTTCTACATTTTTAGGTAAGTACCACATGTGGGTCTGGTGTTGCATGTATGTGTTTGTGTAGTGGGGGTTGCCATGAGGTGTACATGGGGTGTTTGGGGTATGTCTTTCGGGTGTTTGGGGTATGTATATATATGTGTGCAGGTATGTGTATAGCTCCTGCTTGTATTGCTGCATTTTTTGGGGGAGTTTTGTGTTTTGGGGTAGTTTTTCACATTTTTTTTTCTTTCTTAAAATGACTTTTTGGGTAATGCTTTTGCATTGGTGTACCTCCAGCATGTGCATGGATGTTTTTTGTCTTGTTTGGGGTGATTTTAGTGCGTGTCGGTATCAATGTGGTCGACATGTCATGTCGTTTGTTTGCTCAAACATGTTTATTTGCACCTATTTTAGTACTGGTGTACCTCCAGCATGTGCAGGGATGCTTTTTGGCTTGTTTGGGGTGACTTGGAGCAAGTTTGTGTCAGCCATGCGGTCGACATGTCATGTCGTTTGTTTGCAAAACATGTTTTTTTGCTCCTATTTTAGCACTGGTGTACCTCCAGCATGTGCAGGGATGCTTTTTGGCTTGTTTGGGGTGACTTGGAGCAAGTTTGTGTCGGCCATGCGGTCGACATGTCATGTCGTTTGTTTGCCAAACATGTTTTTTGGATCCTATTTTAGCACTGGTGTACCTCCAGCATGTGCAGGGATGCTTTTTGGCTTGTTTGGGGTGACTTGGAGCAAGTTTGTGTCAGCCATGCGGTCAACATGTCATGTCGTTTGTTTGCCAAACATGTTTTTTTGCTCCTATTTTAGCACTGGTGTACCTACAGCATGTGCAGGGATGCTTTTTGGCTTGTTTGGGGTGACTTGGAGCAAGTTTGTGTCAGCCATGCGGTCGACATGTCATGTCGTTTGTTTGCCAAACATGTTTTTTTGCTCCTATTTTAGCACTGGTGTACCTCCAGAATGTGCAGGGATGCTTTTTGGCTTGTTTGGGGTGACTTGGAGCAAGTTTGTGTCAGCCATGCGGTCGACATGTCATGTCGTTTGTTTGCCAAACATGTTTATTTGCTCCTATTTTAGCACTGGTGTACCTCCAGCATGTGCAGGGATGCTTTTTGGCTTGTTTGGGGTGACTTGGAGCAAGTTTGTGTCAGCCATGCGGTCGACATGTCATGTCGTTTGTTTGCCAAACATGTTTTTTTGCTCCTATTTTAGCACTGGTGTACCTCCAGCATGTGCAGGGATGCTTTTTGTCTTGTTTGGGGTGACTTGGAGCAAGTTTGTGTCAGCCATGCGGTCGACATGTCATGTCGTTTGTTTGCCAAACATGTTTTTTTGCTCCTATTTTAGCACTGGTGTACCTACAGCATGTGCAGGGATGCTTTTTGGCTTGTTTGGGGTGACTTGGAGCAAGTTTGTGTCAGCCATGTGGTCGACATGTCATGTCGTTTGTTTGCCAAACATGTTTTTTTGCTCCTATTTTAGCACTGGTGTACCTCCAGAATGTGCAGGGATGCTTTTTGGCTTGTTTGGGGTGACTTGGAGCAAGTTTGTGTCAGCCATGCGGTCGACATGTCATGTCGTTTGTTTGCCAAACATGTTTATTTGCACCTATTTTAGCACTGGTGTACCTCCAGCATGTGCAGGGATGCTTTTTGGCTTGTTTGGGGTGACTTGGAGCAAGTTTGTGTCAGCCATGCGGTCGACATGTCATGTCGTTTGTTTGCCAAACATGTTTTTTTGCTCCTATTTTAGCACTGGTATACCTCCAGCATGTGCAGGGATGCTTTTTGGCTTGTTTGGGGTGACTTGGAGCAAGTTTGTGTCAGCCATGCGGTCGACATGTCATGTCGTTTGTTTGCCAAACATGTTTTTTGGATCCTATTTTAGCACTGGTGTACCTCCAGAATGTGCAGGGATGCTTTTTGGCTTGTTTGGGGTGACTTGGAGCAAGTTTGTGTCAGCCATGCGGTCGACATGTCATGTCGTTTGTTTGCCAAACATGTTTTTTGGATCCTATTTTAGCACTGGTGTACCTCCAGCATGTGCAGGGATGCTTTTTGGCTTGTTTGGGGTGACTGTGTTTGTCAGCCATTTTGTGTGTGTCAGCCATTTTGAGTGTGTCAGCCATTTTGTGTGTATCAGCCATTGTTGACCTCCAGTATGTGCAGGGATGCTTGTTTTGTTTTGGCTTATTTGGCTTTTTTTTTTCTTTTCTTTTTTTTTTTTGTGTGTGTGTGTGTGTTTGGTCCTGCTTGAGAACTAGGGTCCCAGCAGCATGACGTGTGGTTGCATGTAATTTTGTAATGTGTGTTAAATTTGTAAAAATATATATTTTTTTCTTTTTACAACAGAGATGTCCAGGGACAAGCGGGCCCGATCCCCCCATTCCCCCCACCCCTCAGAAGAACTTTCCCTGCATAGCAACGAGGAGGGGGAGCCGACCCAGGAGGAGGATACGGCCGACCAGGCATGCAGTGACCAGCCGCGGTCGTCAAGGGACCAAATGGAGAAGTCAAAGAAAAAGAAAAAGCCTAGAAAGGCAAATACTGACAACACCTGCAGACACAATAGCATTCAGAAAAAAAGAGAGAATCCGCACAGGTCACAAAGAAGTTATACAATCATGCCAACCAGTTACCTCCCATAATTCCTAATCAAAGAATTGTTTTTTTGAGGGTAATTCTTAGTTTTATTTTTTGTTAGGGGTGCTCCCGGGAATAAATTAGTTATGTACTGCCAGTAGCGGATCTTGCCACGGGCAAGCAGGACTTTTGCCCGGGGCGCCGCCTTCCGGAGGGCGCTGGCGCCATCCGGAGGGCGCCGCACCGTGGCAAGATCCGCCACTGCTGCCCGCTGTGTCCCCCGTCCGCCTCCGCTGCCCGCTGCCGTCCCCATCCGCCTCCTGTGAAGGGAACTAGACGCTATGCGTCTAGTTTCCCTTCGTGGAGAGTAACTTTGCTGAGCGGTGCGCGATGACGTCATCGCGCACCGCACAGCAAAGGTCCTCTCCACGAAGGGAACTAGACGCATAACGTCTAGTTTCCCTTCGTGGAGAGGACCTTTTGCTGTGCGGTGCGCGATGACGTCATCGCGCACCGCTCAGCATTCAAGCGGCGCTAGCAATGTACAGGGGGCGTAACTGACCACGCCCCCTGTATTAGGCCACACCCCTTTTCCTGTCCGGGGCGCAGACCGCCCTTGAACCGGCCCTGCGTACTGCACAAGAAAGAAAAAGTATTCCACATTGGGGCACTCATTTGTAACTGGTTGTGCTAGTGAAGCTAGATCCAGGTGCAGTGTAACTCCCTATAAAACGTAACCTTTATTATTATTTGTATAAAATACTAATCTTAAATAGCTTGCGAAGTATTCAAAGAAAATTAAATGAAATGGTGAATTGTGCAAAGAAAAATTCAAAATTAACAAAAAAATTGAACACACACTGGTCTCAAATATTTTCAATATCAGCTATGTAGTCTTATTCTTTAATAAACTCCAACTATAGCAATGTGTCTGTTGTCAATATTTGTCCATAGGATTATGTGTATAAATTGTAATATAATGTTTTAAACATAGTCCCCTCACTGGAATGGGTGGGCTTATAATTAAGAGACTTTATTAGATAGCTTGCTGCAGTGTATTGTCCTCAATATTATTGTTACATAAAATTAACAGGGAATTTGTCCCATCTGCAGCATATTTTCAGTCACTTTATTATAGTGAACACTCTTATCCTAAATGCTGATAAATTCCTGTGGTCATACCCTTCCACAAAATGTCAGTATATTAATACTGCCGTGTATTCTCACCACAAGTAATTTATATCAAAGGCTTGAATGGTAATATAGCAGTGATCTGTGCTGGTACGTTTATAATACAGAAACACCTAACAATTAGTGCTCATATATGATGCATTGTCATGAGTTAATTGAAAGTCAGTACTGCTAGGGCATACTGCTGACTATTTATAGGGAGTTAGTGGTAATATTCAGTCTCCCGTCTGCAGCCTGTGATTACTCAGAGTCAGCTATGTCAGGCTGTAATAGCCTTGCTAAATTACAAAGTGTCGATATTGTGCACTATAGGGTATAGCCTCATACACTTGCTGTAATATTTGTTATCAGGCTACTTAAATCAGGCTAAAGTGGTCTAACTATATTACAGATTGCCAATAACGTACTCTGCCAATGATGATCTCATCTTATCTCCCCTCCACAACGTGTATTTCCAGAGACAGCTCTGACAAGCTGCGATGACTCAGCTGTGTTACAAAGTATCAGTACGGTGCTCTGCAAGCTATCTGTATTACAAAGTATCAATGTCATACACTGCAGACAGCAATTTCATAGGATTTCTGTGATAAATGATTTAAATTAATTATACCAAATCCTTATTCCTATTGCTACTATTGGCAGTATTGCATGTTGTAATAATAAGCCCTCTCTAAATAATGCTTAAATAAAGTGAGTCCACCCATATACCTAATAGTGGGGAACCAGCGTTTGTTTCAGACAAATATTAACAGCCTATGTTGCATATTTCAAGTAACCACGACTATCAGCTTATAGAAGTAATTTTTGCATCACATTATATTATAGCATGTTGAGACCATGTGATCATTTAAAAACACGGCACCCAGAAGGTAGGTGACGTGCTAACCTATGCGCATTTCGCATATGAGCTTTAACGAGGTGAGACACAATAGCATCCAACTTGACACACCCTAGTTTGCGCACTGCCATGAACACCTACATGTATATGTGCGCAATGCCAGGGATACTGACACTCACAGGTACATACCGATCTTAGTAAATGCATGTTGTTGTTTTTTTTATCCCTAAAGGCAAGAAGCCAGCCAGAGGATCAGTCGGAGGAGGAAGCCTCTGGTGAAGATGCAGGACCGAAGAAGCCGCGTGGACCCAGATACACTGAGGCGGAAAACTGTGCCCTAGTGGATGGCGTAGACAGGTCCTACGACGTTCTGTATGGACCAAGGGCACAGACCACAGCAGCTAAGACCAAGCGAAACATCTGGGATGCCATCGCGAGACAAGTCACTTCAGTATCTGGAAACCGCCGGAGCACCAGAAACTGCATGAAGCGGTACAGTGATTGCCGCAGACAGACCAAGAAGAAGATGGGGATTCAGCGCCGACATGAGACAGCTACGGAGTTTTGGGCAATACATCTCACCTGCGGGGGGTTGTCTGCTACATGGCGGAGGGTCAGGTCCACATCACAAGTAGGTCGCCCATGGTACATCAGGCTAAATGTTGTGTCTCTTCACATCCACGCCACTTGGGAAGGATACTCCGCAAGACCTGTGGAAGAGAATAGTATGAGGTTCCAGCTATTGGTAATAGTATCCCCCTGGTATGGAAAAGACAAGGTACAAGCAACACTTTGACACAAGCAGGTTACAGCGGCCTTTGTCCCAAATGCAACCCTCCGGCACTTGAGTAACTACACATCCAAACATTCCCTGACCTAGCGTAAGCATTGCTGTCAGGGCATTATTGGATGTGCAGTTTTGCAAATGCCGGAGGGCTGCACTTTGGACATGCTGGGCTGACTTTGGACAAGAGGGAGTTTTGGGCAATACATCTCACCTGTGGGGGGTTGTCTGCTACATGGCGGAGGTTCAGGTCCACATCACAAGTAGGTTGCCCATGGTACATCAGGAGAAATGTCGTGTCTCTTTACATCCACGCCACTTGGGAAGGATACTCCGCAAGACCTGTGGAAGAGTATAGTATGAGGTTCCAGCTATTGGTAATAGTGTCCCCCTGGTTTGGAAATGGTATAAGCAACACGACACAAGCAGGTTACAGTGGCCCCAAATGCAACCCTCCGGCACTTGCGTAACTACACATACAAACATTCCCTGACCTAGCGTAAGCATTGGTGTCAGGGCATGATTGGATGTGCAGTTTTGCAAATGCTGGGGGGCTGCACTTTGGACATGCTGGGGTGACTTTGGACAAGAGGGAGTTTTGGGCAATACATCTCACCTGAGGGGGGTTGTCTGCTACATGGCGGAGGTTCAGGTCCACATCACAAGTAGGTTGCCCATGGTAGAGTTGGATAAAAGGGTTCAATATTTGCGGCAACCCAACAACAGGAGAAAACGGGGTAACAGGTCGTCAACAGGACGAAACTTTGAAAACAGGCCTGGGAAGGTGCGTCAACAGGACGTAAAACTCTGAAATACATAAATAAAGATGTTTTTTAGAATATTACAATCTCAGTTTACACGATAATACAAATGTTACAAGTATACTCACAGGCAACTGAAAAAAAGCTTTGGATCAATGTCCGTCGGGAATCATCTCCTTCGTCCATACCCACCGGTAGAGCAGAAGAACGGTTCCCGCGTCGGAAAGCACTGCGACGAAGAGTCACCGGCAAACGGTTTGCGACACATATGTTGTGTAAAATACAACATGCATTTACCATGCCGCAAACCTTTCCCGGTGAATACAAAAGAGCACCGCCGGAAGTGTCTAAACATCGAAACCGGCTTTTAAGGACACCGAAGGCACGTTCAATTATTTGCCTCGATGCTTTGTGTGTCTCTTGGTAACGTTTTTCTGCTCTACCAACAGGATTAGACAATGGGGTCAAGAGCCACGATTTGTTGGGATAACCCGCATCGCCTATAGAAAAGAAAAAAATGGTGGGTAATATAAAAATAAATAAATAAATTAAAAAATAATAAAAACAATTAAAATAAATACCTAACAGCCAGCCACCCGGCATGTTTCCTGTTTCGAACTTCTCAAACAGCGATGACTGACTTAGGATGAAGGAGTCGTGAGACGATCCAGGAAATCCCACAAAAATATTCAAAAATTTCATGTTGACATCACAGACCGCCTGTACATTCATGGAATGGAAATGTTTTCGTTTCCGAAAACATTCTTCCGAATTCCGTGGCGGTCTGATCTGCACGTGGGTACAGTCAATCGCGCCCAGAACATTGGGAAAATTGTATTTGGTAAAAAGGCCTAATTTGATCTCACGACATTCGCTGTCCGTATCTGGAAATGTGATGAACTGGATCGTCAATTTGCGGAAAGCCCTAATCACCTGGGTTATACAGCGCGACAGTGTCGACTGTGAAAAACTGCATGTTTGAGACAGTGTAGGCTGGAATGTGCCTGACGCCAAAAAATGTAACGTAGCCAGTAGTTTCTGGAAACCGCGACTGCGCGATTGGTCCGTGCCCGAGGTTCCAGGTCGGCCTCCAACAGAGTGTACAGCGAATATATGTCGCGAGTCGATAAGCGATAATTTTGAATCACCTCGAACTCGCTGAGATCCTCCAGCTCACGCCTAGTGCGATACTGGCGTGGACGTGGAAATGAAACCCGCAATACTGGCTCACCCAATGCAGACATTTGCTGACCTTGATCCTGATGTCCACCAACCCTTTCTTCCTCCATGCTTGCAGCCAGCATGAACATCACAATCTGGTCAGAAAAAGGCTCCATTATTGTAGTCAGTACAAAAATAGGATATAAATGAGTTAAAACGCAGGGATTGTCCTAAAAAAATGATTCCACAAGAGAGCTGACTGTAATGGCTCCTTCTCCCTAGAAGTCTCAAGAAACCGGGAGTGAGGAGATAGGAGGGGCTTTGCAGAAGTGTATCCTGGGTAAAACTGTGGAATCATGGGTACATTTCCCTCAGCAGAGTGAAGAAAAAAATATTATTTTAAAAAATCAATTAAATAATACTTGTGAGTCAAAAAAAGACAAACCAAGTAGATAATCCCTTCAAATATAAATAGATATGCTATTAGCAATCCAAAAAGCAAAAAAAAAAATCATTTTTTAATTTTTTTTAATTAGATCCAGCCAGCAAAGTGAGGCGGACTGAAAATGACGAATTTGCTGTCGAAAAGCACTGTTGTCGAATCGTCATTCTTTAATTGAATATACTTTTGTCGAAAAGCCGCATTTTGACCATTGCAGACATGTCGAATTTTGAAAATGTCGATTTGCAAAAAGTCGAGTCTGAAACAGAAGATATTTTGTCGAAAAATACTGTATTGCATTGACAAATCCAATTCGACATGTTTTTTTTTTGGCGAAAATGTCCAGTTTTTCGACTTTCGCGTCAATTTGACCGCAATTGCATATACCCCAATGTGTGTTTTTGTTCCTGCAGAATTATTAACCTCAATAACATTCATTTCCACTCGTTTCCAGTCTATTCTGAACACCTCACAGCTCACAATATTGTTTTCATCCAGTTTATGCCAAACGGTTGCACCGAGGTAGCTGGATGACTAAGCTAAGTGACAAAAGTGGGTGGCACAAACTTGTGGCATATCTAGAAGTGGCACTGCAGAGGCAGACAGGATATGAGTTTTATAACCTATGCCAAAAAAATGCTCCAAAGAGGTGCAAGATGGAATCGTCCTTGAGCCCTCCCTCCCACCCTTATGATGTGTATTAAACAGGACCTGCACAGTTTAACAAACCAATCATTTCAGTGACAGGGACTGTCACTTGTGGCTGAAATGATTGGTTTGTCTGGACCACCACAAAACAAGCTGGCAATGGGCAGTGCACAAACTGGCTTTAGTACTTTAGATAGACACAATGTCGTCGTCATCATCATCAGATTCCTCACTCCTATCACTGTGTACATCCTCTTCTTCACATACTATTAATTTGCCCCCGCTGGAATCCACCATCACAGGTCCCTCTGTACTTTGTGGAGGTAATTGCTGGTAAAAGTCTTCCTCGTGGATTTTGTAATTCATTTTGATGAACATCATCTTTTCCACATTTTGGGGAAGTAACCTCCTACGCCAGCTGTGCTAAAAACTCTTTCTGAGTACACACTGGGGGGTTGGCAACTTAAATAAAACAAAGCCAGTTTGTATAAGGGCCTCCAAATTGCCTCTTTTTCATGACAGTATTGAAACAGACTGTCTGACATGCCTATTTGGATGCTATCACTGAAATAGTCATCAACCATTCTTTCAATGGTGACAGCATCATATGCAGTGACAGTAGACATGTCAGTAATTGTAGCCAGCATCTACAATCCGGACCAGATGTCAAAACTTGTTCCTGACTGACTTGTTCCTAACTTTGCATCACCACCAGCGGGTCTCTTAGGAAAATTTCATTTTTTCTTTGCAGCCGCATTGGCCAGAGAAAATGAAGGAGGAGATGTTGCCGTGCCACGTTTTGCTTGAGCTGACAATTTTTTTACCAACAGCTTTGCTGATTTGTGCCAGTTGGAAAGAAAGACACAATGTATGACTTATACGTAAGATCAAGTACTCTCGCCAAAATATAGTGATCTGCTTTCAAGAGATTGATGACCCTTGAATCCTGGGAAACCAAATGAAGGGCTTCATCTACAAGTCCAACATAATTAGTGGAATCACTCTGTTTCAGCTCCTCCTTCACTTTCTTCAGCTGCTTTTGCAAAAGCCTGATGAGGGGAATGACCTGACTCAAGCTGGCAGTGTTCGAACGAACTTCACATGTGGCAACTTTGAAGGGTTTGAGAACCTTGCACAAGACGGAAAATATTCTCCACTGCTTTTGATTCAGGTACATTCCTACTCCTTTGCCTATATCATAGTTGGATGTGTAGGCTTGAATGGCCTTTTGCTGCTCCTCCATCTGCTGAAGCATATAAAGGGTAGAATTCCACCTCATTACTGCCTCTTGCTTCTGATGATGGCAGGACAAATTCAAGAGTGTTTGCTGGCACTCCAGTCTTCAACATTCAGTTGCTGAATGTCGAACATGTCCACAAATTTTTCGGGCCACTGACAGCATCTCCGGCATGTTCCTGTCATTTTTTACAAAATTCTGCACCACCAAATTAATTTTGTGAGCAAAACATGGGACATATTAGTATTAGCCCAGATGTAATGCTCTCACAATATTGGTGGCATTGTCAGATATCACAAATCCAAAGGATAGTCCAAGTAGGGTAAGCCATTGTGCAATGATTTCTCTGAGTTTTTCTAAGAGGTTCTCAGTGGTGTGCCTCTTACTGAAATCAGTGATACATGGTGTAGCCTGCCTCTGAATGAGTTGCCATTTGTGAGATGATGCTGCTGTTGGTGCTGCGGAAGGCAATACATCTACCCAGTGGGCTGTCACAGTCATATAGTCTTTAGTTTGCCCTGTTCCACTTGTCCACATATCCGTGGTTAAGTGAACAGTGGGTATAACAACATTTCTGAGGACACTAATAACACTTTTTGTAATATCCTTGTACAGGCTGGGAATTGCTTGTCTAGTGAAGTAGAATCTAGATGGTATTTGGTACCAGGGACACAGTACATTAATCAACTATCTAAATCCCACTGCACTAATGGTGGATACTGAATGCATGTCTAACATCAGCATACAGTATTTGTTATGGCCTCAGTAATCCGCTTTGCAACTGGGTGACTGCTGTCATACTTGAACTTCCTTGCAAAGGATTGTTGAACAGTCAGTTGTTTTGCTTAGTCGTCATGGTCCCCTTCTGGGATGAAGATCGACTCCCAGCAGCAGCAGTAGGCAAAGCACTCAAGAATCCTCCAGAGGAATTATATACAGGTTTACTTCCATTTCTGATTGAGGAGAAAATTGACAATGAGGGTGTTGGTGGTGGGAATTGCTGGCAATTTTCAGAAGTTGATGAATAGCATAATTTCTACATCCTCATACTAAAGTATGGGAAGTGTGGAAATTATTGTGGCAGGACTGTAACCGGGAGATATCAGTGATATCTCCTGCGTCACAAGATTGATAAATAAGGCTGACACTTCAAAATTACATGTATATTTGAAAATGGTGTTAAAACCGCTGTTTATAGGATGATGAATGGACCCCTTAGTGTAGTTTACTGTAATCATTTAGTGTAGTGTAATGTGTTGATTTAGTGTACTGTACCATAGTAATTAGGAGTAGTGTGCTGTAGTGCAATGTATAGGGTAGGGGGATGTATTTTAGTGATGTGATGTAGTGCAGCATATTGGGGGGTGTAGTGTAGTGATGTAGTGCAGATTATTGGGGCGATGTAGTGTAGTGATATAGGGGGTCATTCCGAGTAAATCGCTCGCTAGCTAGTTTTAGCAGCCGTGCAAACGCTATGCCGCCGCCCACTGGGGAGTGTATTTTAGCTTAGCAGAAGTGCGGACGCATGTGCAGCCGAGCTCTACAAAAACAGTTTGTGCAGTTTCAGAGTAGCTCTAAACCTACTCAGCGCTTGCGATCACTTCAGCCTATTCGTGTCCGGATTTGACGTCATACACCCGCCCAGCGAACGCCCAGCCACGCCTGCGTTTTTTCAGAAACGCCTGCGTTTTTACAAACAGTCCCTGAAAACGGTCAGTTGACACCCATTAAAGCCCCCTTCCTGTCAATCTTCTTGCGGCTGCCAGTGCAAAGGAAAACTTTGCTAGAACCTGAGCACAACCACAAAGAGCTTTGTACCCGTACGTCACGCGTGCGCATTGCGGGGCATACACATGCGCAGAAATGCTGTTTTTTCACCTGATCGCTGTGCTGCGAAAATCGTCAGCGAGCGATCAACTCGGAATGACCCCCATAGTGCAGTGTATAGGGGAATGTAGTGTAGTGATGTTGTGCAGCGTATTGGGGGTGTAGTGTAGAGTAGTGATGTAGTGCAGAGTATTGGGGCAATGTAGTTTAGTGATATAGTGCAGTGTATAAGGGAATATAGTGTAGTGATGTAGTGCAGCGTATTGGGGGGATGTAGTGTAGCATATAGGGGGATGTAGTGTAGGGGGGCCTAATTCAAATGTGGTTAGAGTTGCTATCACTGCTGCTTCCTTGGAAGCAGCAGTGATAGCGCTGTGTAAAAAAGCAGCATGTGGCGTCTATTACAAGCAGACACCTCCTTCTGCAGTAGTGATCCGACCTGCATCCTATGACATAGCATCAGATCACTCACCATCGGGCGGCTTACGGAACCTACAACGGAGATCCCTGACCTCTTCTTTCCCTTATCCGTTTTCACAAACAGAGGGCGTCACAGCTCCCTCCTCGCCCCGGAAACAGCAGAAGACTTTGAATCACTGACAGTCTGCTACCATCTTGCTTCCAACATTGCAGAACCTGTTCGTGCATGCGCAGAATGAGTCCTGTGCATGCGTAAAGTACTGAACATCGGTACTTTGCTCATTATAGGGCTCTAACAACTGCAACTGAATGTACCCTGTGATGTAGTTCAGTGTATACGGGGACTGTAGTGCTGTGATGTAGTATGTCATGTAATACAGCATATAGTGGGGATGTAGGGGGTAATTCCAAGTTGATCGCAGCAGGAATTTTTTAGCAGTTGGGCAAAACCATGTGCACAGCAGGGGGGGGGGGGCAGATATAACATGTGCAGATAGAATTAGATTTGGGTGAGTTATTTTGTTTTTGTGCAGGGTAAATACTGGCTGCTTTATTTTTACACTGCAATTTAGATTGCAGATTGAATTTACCACACCCAAATCTATCTCTCTCTGCACATGTTATATCTGCCTCCCCTGCGGTGCACATGGTTTTGCCTAACTGCTAACAAAGGGGGTAATTCCAAGTTGATCGCAGCAGGTAATTTTTTAGCAGTTGGGCAAAACCATGTGCACTGCAGGGGAGGCAGATATAACATGTGCAGAGAGAGTTAGATTTGGGTGTGTGTGTTCAATCTGCAATCTAATTTGCAGGGTAACAATAAAGCAGCCAGTATTTACCCTGCACAGAAACACTATAACCCACCCAAATATAACTCTTTCTGCAAATGTTATATCTGCCCCCCCCCCCTGCAGTGCACATGGTTTTGCCCAACTGCTAAAAAATTTCCTGCTGCGATCAACTTTGAATTACCCCCAAAGGGCCTAATTCTGAGTTGATCGCAGCAGGAACTTTGTTAGCAGTTGGGAAAAACCATGGGGGTAATTCCAAGTTGATCGCAGCAGGAAATTTTTTAGCAGTTGGGCAAAACCATGTGCACTGCAGAGGGGGCAGATATAACATGTGCAGAGAGAGATAGATTTGGGCGTGGTGAGCTCAATCTGCAATCTAAATTGCAGTGTAAAAATAAAGCAGCCAGTATTTACCCTGCACAGAAACAAAATAACCCACCCAAATCTAACTCTCTGCACATGTTATATCTGCCCCCCCCCCCTGCAGTGCACATGGTTTTGCCCAATTGCTAACAAACTTGCTGCTGCGATCAACTCAGAATTACCCCCAAAGTTCCTGCTGCAATCGACTCAGAATTACCCCCGTAGTGCAGTGATGTTGGGTAGTGGGGAACACGCTGCTGTGTAGGGGGCATGTTAGTGAGACACGGAACATTTGGGGGCACTTATTGCATCAATGTATTAACCACCTTGTTATTCTATAGTGGGGGTGGGGGAAGGTGTGTTGATAAGGGGCCCAAAGTGTATGTTTGCACCTGGGCCCACTACTTGTTAGTTCCGCCACTGGTACTGTAGTATACTGGTCACCACAATGCAGCACAAGACAATGAACAGTTATACTGAGCACTGATGAGGATACTAGAACTGACACTGGGCAGCGAGATGCAGCACTGGACTATTGTACTGTAGTATACTGGTCACCACAATGAAGCACAAGACAATGAGTAGTGATACTGAGCACTGATGAGGATACTAGAACTGACAATGGGCAGCAAGAACAGCACTGGACTATTGTACTATAGTATACTGGTCACCACAATGCAGCACAAGACAATGGGGGTCATCCCGAGTTGTTCGCTCGTTGCCGATTTTTGCTATACTGCGATTAGTCGCTTACTGCGCATGCGCAAGGTTCGCAGAGCGCATGCGCTTAGTTATTTCACACAAAAGTTAGGTATTTTACTCACGGCATAACAAAGCTTTTTCATCGTTCTGGTGATCGTAGTGTGATTGACAGGAAGTGGGTGTTTTTGGGAGGAAATTGGGCGTTTTCTGGGAGTGTGCAAAAAAACGCTGGCGTTTCTGGGAAAAACGCGGGAGTGTCTGAAGAAACGGGGGAGTGTCTGGGCGAACGCTGGGTGTGTTTGTGACGTCAAACCAGGAACGAAACTGACTGAACTGATCGCAATGTAGGAGTAAGTCTGGAGCTACTCAGAAACTGCTAAGAAATTTCTATTCGCAATTCTGCTAATCTTTCGTTCGCAATTCTGCTATGCTAAGATACACTCCCAGAGGGCGGCGGCTAAGCGTGTGCAATGCTGCTAAAAGCAGCTAGCGAGCGAACAACTCGGAATGAGAGCCAATGAGTAGTGATACTGAGCACTGATGAGGATACTAGAACTGACACTGGGCAGCGAGAACAGCACTGGACTATTGTACTTGTCAAAGTCGAAAAATATAGCGACCTATGATGCCTTGTACTAACCCCAATGCACGTGCCCGCTGCTCGCGCACCGACTCCCCCATGCGTACGCATCCCCTCAGGTTGCGTAGGGGACGCTCTGACGTCGCCTGCGCATGGAGATGGGTATTTAGGGCGGTGTTTGTGTGCGACTAGCGAGCGACTCGATTGCTACATATTTAACCAATATAATGCGTTTTATAGTTAATATTCCCCTTCATAATGTCAGCAAGTATGGCAAGTTTAAAACGGCTCTTGGACCTGAGAAATTCTCCTTTGCATGCTGGGAGGATTCAGACAAAGGTTGTAGGGTAGTGCTTGGTGTTCAGCTGTGGGGTATTGAAGGGGTGTTGTGCCTATGATAATTGGGAGGGACTCGCATAGTTCCTGCTCATGGTTATGCACAGAAGTAGAAAATAAGATTAATTGCATTCCGAATAAATTACACATAAATGCAGGGTGGGTGAATGGAATTCAGTCACTTCTTTCCCACAGACTGAAAACAATAGCCTTATTTACACTAAGCTTTGAGATTCTATGAAGAGGGCTTACACCTTTGTTTATGAATAGGTCCAGGTTTCTCTCCAGATGAATGAGTGCTGAGGTGTCATTGTCTCAACCGAAGGAGGGTGACAGTGGGGTAAACAAAGCCCAGAGACAGAGTTTGTTTGGAAGATCCAAACAATAGCTTTCCTCAATATAACAAGACAAAGAGGAATTTAGAATACTAACTAGTCCTAGCCATCGCCCACTTCTTGAACTAACCAATGATCCCAGGTGCAGTACATGTCCCACCCCCTAACCAATGGAAAGAGGGCACACAGTATCTATTGTAGTATGTCTTGAGCTAGTAAATAAATATAGTTTGCAATAGGCTTGGGGACACAAGACTCTACTCTCCACAAGGTTTTCATCACTGATTAACTGAGAGCTTGATTTCCAGATTGCGCCTGCGATTCATTCCCATGTGTGTAAGTTTCTCTCTGTGACCACCCTTATTCTCTGACTGTATTTTGCCACGTTCTCTCTTTTACTCTCTCTCATTGTATGTTATTGTTTGCGATTGTGCCGCTATTGTATATTTATGTGTAGTTATTCTGTTAGATATTGATGTTAGCCTGTAGTGTATAAGATGTGACCTGTATTTTCCCTTTTGATATAACTAAATCTCGTTAGTAAAGGTTTTGGAGCCTTAGCAACGTATTGTGTGTTTATTACATTGCTGAGGGTATTCGGAGCGTCTTAATCGCTCAAGCAGCTTTTATATTAACAAGGTTAAGAAGCGTTATATCATTACAGTATTTCAGTAGTAAGGTTTACAATATAAACTCAATCTTTCAGTGTGTTGCATACAAGGTTTACTGAGTGTCATCCCGTGAGCGTCTGCGCCGCTCGTGTTCCACTCGTGGGCACGGCGTCCGCTACGCTATTGGCGTAGCATTATGGTAGTCGGCCGCCTATAGCGTGCTCGATACCAAGCGTAAGCCGTGAGCGAACGTGCCGCTCATGCGTCTCGACCACGGCTAAGCGTCTGCTACGCTAAGTGCGTACCCTTACGGTACCCCATACGCCAATTGCGTACTGAGTCTCTTACCCATATATAGTGAATGTTATAAGGTAAATAATCAGCTTTATCAATTGAGGGCTCGTCCGTCCTCCACATATCCGCACTAGCGAACACAGACTTTATCTGTCAGCAAAGGGCGAGAAAGTAGTATCCCTTCGTATCCGTATTAGTGGTGAGGGATACAGTAGTGCTGACTAGATAAGCGTCTGTTTCGCTACGCTGTAGGTGTGCTGGTGGAAACCGGAACCGGAAGGTAAGAACAGTACGCTATTGTCTTTTAAAACTGTTTATTTCTGTTTAAATACACATTGCGTACGCAACACACGCACACACTTGCATTTTTCCATTTGTGTAATTTTCACATCTCACCTTCCTGTTTGCCATTTATAATTGATAACGTGCTGAGAAAGATTTGTTGCTATTGGTAGTTAAAAGTAAAAATAATACGTTAAGGAGTAATTTGTAAAACACGCACACGGCTTTGCCTAAAGATACAAGGAAAGATCTTTGTGGTGCTCGGTAGATGATTACAGTTAAAGATCATTTACATTGATATAAACGTGTTAGTTGTATTTCTGTGGACATATCTGACCTGCGTACACGTGTCTCTAACAAAGGGCGGGACTAGCGTACGCGACGCAAGGGCCGTCGCACGGAGCGTATATTACGCAACGGAGCGTCTGGGTACGCCCACGTAATACAAATCACACGATAGTATTGTATTAGTAGGCGATACGGAGGCAACGCGATAATAGCGCAAGTCAATCTCAGTGTCCTAAATTTTAATCTAATAGTTCCTTCTCTAGTTGCAACTCCTCTGGGACTAGACTGCGATACTGAATGAAAGGGATTTCTGTACAGAAACGAAAGTAAAGAGTATATGAGGTGAAAGAGTGTGTATATATAAGTATTTTCTCATTTTTGTTGGAACGTAGAAGTCGGGTTCTCGCAAAGGTACATCCGCAAAAGTGACAGCGCGTGGTGGCTTGGGAGGCATCCCTTGTTAAATATTGAAATAAGAGCATTAGAGTATAGCAGAGTAGAAAGTCTACTGTAAACACAGACCAGGAGGTCACGGACCAGGAGGTCCAGGGACAGACCAGAAGGTCTAGATACAGCAGACTAGGAAGTCCGCTATAGATAGAGTCAAGAAGCACAACCACAGGAGGGTTGGTGCAGTACCCATATAGGCCAACAAGCTCTGGCTGAAGGAATTCGCAGCCGTAATTTTCGATTCCGCTGGTCGTTCCGCACATAAGATTAGTTGCTTATGTGCAGTACGATTGTACCGCATGTAATTGTGTGCATTAGTTTGTAACTTGACCCAGTACCGTTTGCGTACGCTAGAGGGGTCATAAACGCTATTTGTACATTTTAACGTGATTTGTGTAATTGTTTTATTTTAAGGGAGATTCGCTGGTCACTCGGGAATTCTCTAACAACCAATAGTTACTGGGAAGGGTAAGTGCTCTTTGGATCACACCCACATGTTCCAGTAAATAGAGGTTCAGGTCGCAGGGGCCCTGGGTTGAGTACGCCAGCACTAGGGCAGTGTGTGGGCGTATTGGTCGACGTGGGCGAGTGTGTGAAGGTACTCGGTAAACTTTCACCGTCGGCCTACCCCGGACATCTTGGTTTTTGTAAGGGTTCGCTGAAGACCCTGATTTGAAGGTCAGAGGTAGTGAAAGCAACACCTGCAAAGATGGGGGCCAGTTGTTCAGGTAGGGGGCGATCAACCTTGGTTCCGGTTGATTTAGTAAGCCGGCCAATAGGGTCGGCAAGGTATATCATGTGTGAAAAATACGGTTCACACACAGAGGTTTTGTGCGATGAATGGGAAAGAATGACTGTGCATGACGGGGAAAAGTTCCCACGGGTAGGCAGTTTTAGCCCAGAGGTGTTACAAAATCTAAGGAGAAGGATATGTCTCATTAAATCTGCAAAGAGACGGATCCGACATTATGACTATTTACAGTTATGGCAACAGGAGGGTGAAATACAAAGAGGATTGGCTCAAGCGGCTGGATCTAACCCTATCAGAAAACTGATAGCCACCGCTCCCCCACCACCATACATGACAGGAGAGAAGGTGGTTACAGAGAGTGGCACACTGGTGTTTGATAAACATGCACTTAATAAATGTATAGATGTTAAGAATAATGTAACTAAGATTGTTGATGCTAATACTAATCCGTGCAAGCTGTACCCTGTTTTAAACTTTCCCCAGGATTGTGACCAAGAGGATGAGCCAACAACAATATCGGCACTCTCTCTAGCAGCCACCATAGCAGAAACGACAGTGGGCACGGCCCAACCCGTAAGAGTAGTATCAAAGGCCCCTAGCGGAGGGACAGGTGAGGTCGTATCAACCGGTAAGTACGGCACTGTACACTATGCAGAAACCATTACACCACATGTTGTAGAATCTACTCAGAATGATGTTATTGAACTTAATTCTGTCAGGGTAATTGCAGTACCAAATGGGAAAACTGACACTTCAGGAGTCACTCCTGTCAGGAACATGCCATGCACTGCCCCTTTTCCCGAACAGAATTAAGATCAATGATGTCTGAATTCCCTGATCCTAGGAAAGATCTGGTTGCAAGCCAGAGATACATTAGAGAGCTAGGTAACTCTGCAGAGCCCACTAACAAAGACTGGCGGACATTGCTGAGGGCATGTTTACCCCCCAATGTCGACTCAGTGAAATTTATCGCTGACTGTAAATTAGACGAAGAGGTACCCCTTACGGATGCGTACAATCAAGATAATGTAAAGAGAATCAATTTACAGTTAGGAGAGTATTTCCCAGCTGTTGTCAAATGGAACAAAATTTTCTCCATTAAACAAAAAGAGGGAGAAACAGCTGCTGACTATTTCCATCGGGCACTGCAGGACATGGCTAGGTATACAGGGATAGAAGACATTAAAACAAATGTGAATCATAGAGAAGTAGCAGTATCTGTGTTAATGGATGGTTTAAAGGAAGTATTGAAGACTAGGGTACAGACCACCCAACCATGTTGGCGAGGTTTGTCGGTGGCTACTTTGAGAGAGGCCGCTGTTGATCATGATCGGAATATCACCAGACACAGGGAGTCGCAGAGTGATAAGCTGATGGCCGTAAGTATACAGGCTCTTACCACCAGGCCACCTTAGCATAAGTCTCAGACCCCTGTGGGTAAGTCAAATATGGTAGTTTGTTATAATTGTCATAAAGAGGGACATTTTGCACGAGACTGTAGAATTAAAAACACACAAAACTCATACCAAACCCCTAGACAACGACATGACACACGAAATTGGGATCAAGGACCGCAGAGACGGAGTTATGAGCCACACGCAGGGGAAACAAGAATGTATCCCCCAAGAAGAGACTGGCAAGTCTCCGATAGTTCCCATTTACCCCCTTCACAGGTAATAGCTGCCAGTGCGATACAGGGAGGTCACCACACACCATAGGGGTGGGGCCACACCTGTAATCTGCAGCCAGTGAAATTAATTGCGAGCCTTGGAAGTGAACCCGAGGTCACAATTGATGTAGCTGGTAGATCTCTAAATTTCCTTGTAGATACGGGGGCGGCCAAGTCAGTGATAAATTCGACCGTGGGCATGAGAACCACTGGTAAAACAATTCCAGCCATGGGAGTAACAGGAGTAGTACGACACTATCCTTTAAGCAAACCAGCAGAGATTACGATAGGGCCTTTGCATACCAAGCATTCTTTTCTGCTGGCTGCATCGGCTCCGACTAATCTCCTAGGGAGAGATTTACTGTGCAAAATGGGATGCGTCATATATTGTACTCCTGAAGGTGTGTTCTTGGACATACCCGAAAACCACGCTCAGGAAGTGCAGGATATGCTAGACTCCCCAACAAGATTAATGTCACACACTGTTGTTGTAAATAGGTGTCCGTCCAAGGTAGAGGAAATGATTTCCCAGATACCGGAATCACTTTGTACCAAGGATGGACAAGACACTGGATTAATGGCAAATGTAGCCCCAGTAGTTGTACAAGTAAAAGATGGTAGGATAGCTCCAAAAATCCCACAATACCCTCTGAAGCCAGAGGTGGAGTAAGGAGTTTACCCTGTAATAGAGCGGTTGCTACAACAGGGCATTCTGGTAAGGGCGTCCAGCACTGCCAATAGTCCCATCTTCCCTGTTAAAAAGAGTGGGGGGAGGGGTTACAGACTAGTGCAGGATCTAAGAGGGATCAACAAAATAGTTGAGAGTCAATTCCCCGTAGTGCCAAATCCAGCTGTCATCCTTATGCAAATCCCTCCCACTGCCAAATTTTTCACTGTGATTGACCTCTGCTCCGCTTTCTTCTCGGTACCTCTGCACCCTGACAGTCAATACTTATTCGCATTTACATACAGAGGAGTTCAGTACACCTGGACTCGCTTACCACAAGGTTTCATAGACAGTCCAAGTATTTTCTCACAGGCCTTGCATGATTGTTTACAGTCTTTCCAACCTGAGAGTGGATCAATATTAATACAGTATGTAGATGATTTACTGCTGTGCTCAGATTCACTGGAATCGTCCCTGAGAGATACGAAACAACTCTTTTAGACACTGGACACAAGGTTTCCAAAGATAAGTTACAATTATGCCAGACCAGGGTGTAGTATTTGGGACACTGTCTGACACAAGGACTGAGACACCTCACCGCTGATAGAATTCAAGCAATCCATGACATGACCCTACCACAAACCCAGCAACAGATTAGAACGTTTTTGGGAATGTGTGGGTATTGCCGTAACTGGATCCCAGGTTTTTCCATACTAGCCCTACCTTTGCAGGAGATGGTCTCATCAAACAAACCCGATCGGATTTCGCACACAGACGAGTCTGAAATGGCATTTGAGAGACTTAAACAGTGCCTAACGCAGGCACCGGCATTAGGTATGCCAGATTATGGAAAACCCTTTGAGCTGTACGGAACAGAGAGTGCTGGGTGCGCAGCAGGTGTCTTAACCCAGAAGCATGGTGATGCCAGCAGGCCGGTAGCCTACTATAGCGCTCAGCTAGACACGGTTGCGAAGTGTTGCAGCGATAGCATTGCTAGTAAGTAAAAGCGAAGATGTAGTGCTAGGACACAACCTCACAATTCATACACCACATGCAGTGTCAGCTTTACTGAATTCTGCCCAAACCAGACACGTCTCATCAGCACGGTTTACAAGATGGGAATTGGCATTAATGGTGCCGGTAAACATTACTATAAAAAGATGCAGCGCACTAAATCCTGCAACATATCTCCCAGGTGTGCCTGGACAGCCACAAAGGGTGGAGGATGAGAGTGATGGTGAAGGAGGATTTAGTAAGGACAATGACACACATGATTGTATGGAATATTTGACCCAAAATTTCACGGCAAGGCCGGATATCAGTGACAAACCACTGGAAGATGTAGATTTTACTTTCTACACTGACGGTAGTTGTCACAGACAGATGGACTCGGGAGACTTGTGTACTGGATACGCAGTCGGATATGACCAAAGTACCATAGAAGCAGAACCGCTAGGCCCACCACACTCAGCACAAGTTGCTGAACTGGTTGCCCTAACCAGAGCATGCGAATTGGATAAGGGCAAGTCAGCCAATATCTACACAGATTCTAGGTACGCCTTCGGAGTAGTCCATGATTTCGGGGCCCTATGGCGCCTCAGAAATTTCATGACGGCAGCTGGCACACCTGTAGCGCATGCAGCCACATCAAAAGACTTCTAACAGCGATACAGGAACCCGAAAGAGTGGCTGTTATCAAGTGTAAAGCTCACACCTATAGCCAAGACCCGGTATCACTTGGTAACAGCCGAGCAGACGAAGCTGCTAAATCAGCAGCCGGTACCCCCATACAGACAGACATCACACAACTGATGGTATTTAATACTGTAAACACACAGAAATTATATGAAATGCAAACTTTGTGTTCACCACAGGAAAAGGCAGTCTGGAGGTCAAAAGGATATGGCCAGGAGTCCTCAGGACTCTGGACAGACGGACAGGGTAAGCCAGTGGCACCCAGAGCATACCTTCCAAGTCTAGCGGAAGCGGCACATGGGCTGACTCATCTAGGCAAAGAAGGAATGTGTAAGTTGGTAAGAGCTTATTGGTGCGCCCCAGGATTTTCTTCCCATGCGGGTAAAAGAGCGATGACATGTCTCACCTGCTTGAGGAAGAATATCGGAAAGGCAATACCAACAGAGCCATCTCATATCCCTCCTACAGATGGCCCTTTCCAGGTAATACAAATTGATTTCATACAATTGCCACCTTGTAGAAATTTAAAGTATGTATTGGTCTGTATTGACGTGTTCTCAAATTGGGTTGAAGCATTTCCCATGGCCACAAATACCGCTGTGTTTACTGCAAAGAAAATTGTGCAGGAATTTGTGTGCAGGTATGGCATCCCTAGAATCATTGAGAGTGATAGGGGTACCCATTTTACAGGTGAAGTCTTTCAAACAATGTGTAAGTTGATGGGAATTAATAGTAAGCTGCACACTCCGTACCGCCCCCAGGCGAGTGTGAAGGTGGAAAGAGTAAACAGCACTATTAAAAATAAATTGAGCAAGGTGATGACTGAAACAGGATTGTTATGGCCCGAAGCTTTGCCAATCGTATTATACAGCATCAGAACCACTCCCAGGTCCCCTCTTAATCTGTCTCCTTTTGAAATTCTGTTTGGTCGACAACCCCATGTTATGATTAACCCCCAGGATGATTTGAAATGTAACAATGAAGTAACCGTAAAGTACTTGGTTAAGATGAGTAAGCAATTGAGGAATCAGAATGATAATCTAAAGTTGGTGATTCCTGATTTGCCAGACAGTAATTGTCATGACATTGAACCTGGGGATTATGTAATGATACAGAATTTTCTATGCTCAGGTTGCCTTATTGACAGATGGGAAGGACCATACCAAGTCTTATTAACCAGCACAACAGCATTGAAGGTTGCCGAGAGGTAGACTTGGGTCCATTCGTCTCATTGTAAAAAGGTTGCTGACCCAGAGAGGTCCCGTGATAAAGAACAGACGGTAGAGGTTGTATCACTAGAGTGTCTGTTCAGGGAAGATTGAGACGACACCTGAGCGCTGAGAATAATAAGACCGGAGGCGTTTGTCGAGCCAGATTTCTTTTTCCCATTTGTTATTTTCTCCAGTTCCCACCTCCCTCCTATTTCCCTTCCCCCTTCTTATTTTTCTCCTTTTACTCCTCTAAGATGGACTTGCCCCAAGAGACTGTGATCCGGATTTTCCTGTTGACCCTGTTGTTGACCAGAGCAGTCTGTTTCGGTGAGAGTACCATGGAGGTCGAGAAAGGATCTGGAATGGGTTCTGATGACCAGGATGGAGGCATAGATTTCCAAGAGCAACACAATCACCGAGTAAAGGCGAGTATCAGAAAACGATCTGATAGCATTGACAATAGAAGGAATTGTGAAGGATTGTTAGCTGAAGAGAACTGCATCTGTAGGCACTGTGACAATATAGTTGAGGATGGGTGCATCAAGAAATGTCAGTCCAGTTTTAATATCCATATGGACCGGCATCCATTGAGTGACTATCACTCCTTAGTGGGTAAAGTGTTAAACCAGACAGACTGTTGGGTATGCTCTCAAGTACCTCAAGGTCATAGCAAATCAGGACTAGTACCATTCCCTTTAACTGTAGGAGAGGTACTTGAGTTAAGTGATAGGAGGCCGGTGGACAAGAGGTTTAATATCTCTAGTCCTCCTAGTTTGAAGCTCCACCAATATCATGTGGATAGGTCCTTAGTATGCTTTAACATTTCTAATCCCCGAAAGCCGGGAAATTGGGAAGTGTCATGGAGTAATCAAACCATGACATTCTCACATAGAGCCGACAGAATGCCCATAGACACAGAACTTATACGCCAGATAGCCGACCATGGAAGATTTTTCCGGTATAGGTACACTTTAGGAAGTAGGACCATGCGAGTTGGAGAAGTATCACCAGGATACTGTGCACATATCGTACAAACAGATACGTGTACTAAACAGATGGGAGAATTAGGGTTAGGAGATTTCACATGGAAAATTTGTAACATGGTAATGTCATACTCAGTCCCATATGTTCTCCCCAATGATGCATATTTCATATGCGGGAGGAAGGCGTATAAGTGGCTTGCCCCAAACTCAGAGGGATTGTGTTACATTGGAAAAGTACTGCCTGAAGTAACGACTATATCCCATATCAAAACGAAAGACATACGACGTGGTGCCCAAGCTCCTTATACTCACACTCATTACGAGCACGTCGTTAAACGGCACCTGATAGAAAGAACAGAGCATCCGGCCTCTGACCTGATCCATGAATCCACCGGGATTCAAGTCCTACTCGCGTTAGATATCACTCGTACCGCCAGAGGAGTGTTAAACTATAGATATATATCTGCGCTAGCAAATTTATTAGACAATATCACCGAAATGTATGACGACACATTCAGGTATACTGGGAGAGAGTTACAAGCCTACAAAACAGAACTGGTTCAGCATAGGATGATTCTCAATTACCTCACAGCTGTGACAGGCGGGTATTGTGTTACCCTAGCAACTCAATATGGAATAAAGTGCTGCACGTATATCACAAACAGCACTGAGGACCCGGCCGAGGTCATAGACCAAAAGATGGATGACATTTTACAATTAAAGTGGGAGTTCCGAAGGAGACATAATCTCACTCTCGCTGCTGTGGGTAATGAGCTGACCGGTTGGGTGTCATGGTTGAACCCACGAAATTGGTTCTCTGGTTTAGGAGAATGGGCCCAAGGTATTATTATGGATGTAGGGAAATTTCTCTTGTGTATTCTGGGAGTCGTCATACTGGTTGGTCTGATATTTAGATGCGTTCGGATTTTAACGAGGTGTAAAGGTAATACCAGAGTGATGAGTCTGAGGAGCGAGGACACTGTAATAACAACAACTAATTTGATTTATGACCCAACGATAGAAACAATGTTGTGATGAAAATGTGAGTCCACGGTCCGTTTCTTTCACCCGTTTCTCCTTTGTTTTCCTCCAAGGTACAAAGACATCCGCCTGGAAGAAGAATTTGACAACCTCTCTTATACAGACCATTGATGGACTATGCCACAGACCCCCAATATCCCTAGTGACTTTAAATTTTTACGAAAGCCCAAATACTTTAATTTTATAGACATTGGGAAAGCTTTTGTCGCCATTTATAGCAAAAGCATCGAGAGACATCAGACAACATGTACATCAAGACAAGACACCAGACAAGACCTCAATCGGCGAATGCATACTAAACTCACATAGTTTATGACTGCATTTATAATAATTGCTTCTTATCCTCATTTCTACAACCTTCAGGTAAACACACATAGTCGATAGGGAATATAGACACAGATATCAGCACTCACATATTCCCCCCATTCATGTATCATCAACTAAATGTGCTCCCCCATTTGTTGCAACCAAAAGCCGAAAAGAGCTCGGTAAAGTTTGACAGCCCATCCACAGACCCTTAATACGGGATAAGAAGGATTCAAATGTATACTTCGCAATACCTCGAAGCTTGATTTAAAACACGTACGTCACGATGATACATGACCCCTCAAACATAGATTCATACACACATGCTTCTACTATCTCACTAGGTCATACCTTTCCCACCTTCTCTCCTCCCTCTACCCAATCATAAAAAGGTATTCCATGATGACATATATTTTTCTGTTTGAATTGTTTAGGAAGTGGCAGTTATTGATGACTGCCAAAGGGTCAACTGTCAAAGTCGAAAAATATAGCGACCTATGATGCCTTGTACTAACCCCAATGCACGTGCCCGCTGCTCGCGCACCGACTCCCCCGTGCGTACGCATCCCCTCAGGTTGCGTAGGGGACGCTCTGACGTCGCCTGCGCATGGAGATGGGTATTTAGGGCGGTGTTTGTGTGCGACTAGCGAGCGACTCGATCGCTACATATTTAACCAATATACCGCGTTTTATAGTTAATATTCCCCTTCATAATGTCAGCAAGTATGGTAAGTTTAAAACGGCTCTTGGACCTGAGAAATTCTCCTTTGCATGCTGGGAGGGTTCAGACAAAGGTTGGAGGGTAGTGTTTGGTGTCCAGCTGTTGGGTATTGAAGGGGTGTTGTGCCTATGATAATTGGGAGGGACTCGCATAGTTCCTGCTCATGGTTATGCACAGAAGTAGAAAATAAGATTAATTGCATTCCGAATAAATTACACATAAATGCAGGGTGGGTGAATGGAATTCAGTCACTTCTTTCCCACAGACTGAAAACAATAGCCTTATTTACACTAAGCTTTGAGATTCTATGAAGAGGGCTTACACCTTTGTTTATGAATAGGTCCAGGTTTCTCTCCAGATGAATGAGTGCTGAGGTGTCATTGTCTCAACCGAAGGAGGGTGACAGTGGGGTAAACAAAGCCCAGAGACAGAGTTTGTTTGGAAGATCCAAACAATAGCTTTCCTCAATATAACAAGACAAAGAGGAATTTAGAATACTAACTAGTCCTAGCCATCGCCCACTTCTTGAACTAACCAATGATCCCAGGTGCAGTACATGTCCCACCCCCTAACCAATGGAAAGAGGGCACACAGTATCTATTGTAGTATGTCTTGAGCTAGACTCTACTCTCCACAAGGTTTTCATCACTGATTAACTGAGAGCTGGATTTCCAGATTGCGCCTGCGATTCATTCCCATGTGTGTAAGTTTCTCTCTGTGACCACCCTGATTCTCTGACTGTATTTTGCCACGTTCTCTCTTTTACTCTCTCTCATTGTATGTTATTGTTTGCGATTGTGCCGCTATTGTATATTTATGTGTAGTTATTCTGTTAGATATTGATGTTAGCCTGTAGTGTATAAGATGTTAACTGTATTTTCCCTTTTGATATAACTAAATCTCGTTAGTAAAGGTTTTGGAGCCTTAGCTAGGTATTGTGTGTTTATTACATTGCTGAGGGTATTCGGAGCGTCTTAATTGCTCAAGCAGCTTTTATATTAACAAGGTTAAGAAGCGTTATATCATTACAGTATTTCAGTAGTAAGGTTTACAATATAAACTCAATCTTTCAGTGTGTTGCATACAAGGTTTACTGAGTGTCATCCCGTGAGCGTCTGCGCCGCTCGTGTTCCACTCGTGGGCACGGCGTCCGCTACGCTGTTGGCGTAGCATTACGGTAGTCGGCCGCCTATAGCGTGCTCGATACCAAGCGTAAGCCGTGAGCGAACGTGCCGCTCATGCGTCTCGACCACGGCTAAGCGTCTGCTACGCTAAGTGCGTACCCTTACGGTACCCCATACGCCAATTGCGTACTGAGTCTCTTACCCATATATAGTGAATGTTATAAGGTAAATAATCAGCTTTATCATACTGTAGTATACTGGTCACCACAATGCAGCAGGAAGACAATGAGTAGTGATACTGAGCACTGATGAGGATACTAGAACTGACACTGGGCAGCGAGAACAGCACTGGACTATTGTACTGTAGTATACTGGTCACCACAATGCAGCACAAGACAAGGAGCAGTAATACTGAGTACTGATGAGGATACTAGCACTGACACTGGGCAGCGAGAACAGCACAGGACTATTGTACTGTAGTATACTGGTCACCACAATGGAGCAGCAAGACAATGAGCACTGATCCTAAGCACTGATGAGGATACTAGAACTGACACTGAGCAGCGAGATGCAGCACTGGACTATTGTACTGTAGTATACTGGTCATCACAATGCAGCACAGATACTGAGCTGATATTGAGCTTTCCACTCAGAGAACGTAGCCACGTCCTCTTGCTCTCTCGACAATGCACCAGTGAAAATGGCGGCGATGTGCGACTCTTTATATGTAATCCGAATCTCGCGAGAATGCGACAGCGGGATGATGACGTTTTGCCTCGTTCGGGTTTTCCGAGTCAGGCGTGAAGAACCGAGGCTGCCTCTGACCCGTGTAAACCATGTGGAGTTCGGGGGGGTTCGGTTCTCGGAGAACCGAACCCGCTCATCTCTAGTTACCGCTAGGTATGTAAGCAGTAGGGATCGGTTCTCAGAGAACCGAACCGTACCGAACTTCATCATTCGAGTCCGGTTCTGAGCCAGGCTTGGGTTTTCCCGCCTGACTCAGAAACCAGAACAAGACAAAACGTCATCATCCCGCTGTCGGATTCTCGCGGGGTTTGGATCCCATATAAGGAGCCGCGCGTCCCTGCCATTTTCACTCTAGCATTGGAGAGTGTAGAGAGAGGACATGTCTCCGTTCTCTCAGTGTTCGTGTCTTGTGCTGAATCTGTCCAGTCACAGTGCTTGTGTCCTCTGCTGCCATATGTCCAGTGTTGTGCTGCATCAGTTCAGTGGTGGTTTGTTGTGCTGCATCAGTCACAGTGGTGGTGTCCTCTGCTGCCATATGTCCAGTGCTGCTGTATAATAAGTCCCTTACAGTGTTGCTGTGTTGTCCTGCATCCGACCAGTAGTAGTGTCCTGGGCATCAGTCAGTCCAGTGACCATTCACAGTGGTGGTGTCATCTGCTGCCATATGCCCAGTGCTGCTGTATAATTATCTGTTTTGTCCTGCATCAGACCAGTGTTAGTGTCCTGTGCATCAGTCAGTCCAGTGACCATTCACAGTGGTGGTGTTCTCTGCTGCCATATGTCCAGTGCTGCTGTTTAATAAGTTCCTTACAGTGTTGCTGTGTTGTGCTGCATCAGACCAGTGGTAGTGTCCTGGCCATCAGTCATTCCAGTGACCAGGCAGTCACAGTGATATACGCTGCTGCTATATGTCCACTGCTGCCGTATAATAATAATAACAACAACAACAAAAAGTCCCTTACAGTGTTGCTGTGTTGTGCTGCAACAGACCAGTGGTAGTGTCCTGGCCATCAATAATTCCAGTAACCAGGCAGTCACAGTGGTATGCGCTGCTGCTATATATTCATTGCTGCTGTATAATAATAACAACCACAGCAACAAGTCCCTTACAGTGTTGCTGTGTTGTCCTGCATCAGACCAGTGGTAGTGTCCTGGCCATCAGTCATTCCAGTGACCAGGAAGTCACAGTGGTATACGCTGCTGCTATATGTCCACTGCTGCCGTATAATAATAATAACAACAACAACAACAAGTGTCTTACAGTGTTGCTGTGTTGTGCTGCATCAGACCAGTGGTAGAGTCCTGACCATCAGTCATTCCAGTAACCAGGCTGTCACAGTGGTATACGCTGCTGCTATATGTCCACTGCTGACGCATATTGGAGGTCATTCCGACCCGTTCGCTCGCTGCGTTTTAACGCAGCAGAGCGAACTGGTCCCTGCTGCGCATGCACCAGCGCCGTAGTGCGCCTGCGGGACGACAGAAGGCCTGGCAGGACAGCGATCGCCTCTGCATGATTTACAGGCAGAGGTGATTGATGGGCGGGAGAGGGCGAAATGGCGGTGTTCGGACACGTTTCTTAGGTCCGGTTCGGCCAATGTGGGCGTGGCCGGACCAAACGGGGGGCGGGCCGCAGCGGCTGCGTGATGTCATACACAGCCGCTGCGAGCCAGGGAGCTAGGAGTAGCTCCTGGCCAGCACGCTAAAGCTGCGCCGGCCAGGAGTTACTCCTGAAGTGCAAAGGCATCACCGCTGTGCAATGCCTTTGCACATCTGCGAGGGGGGCCGGACGGACATGCGGGGTTGACTAGCCCCATGCTGGGCATCCCCCCGCATGTCAGGAAAGATGATCGTAGCTGTGCTAAATTTAGCACCGCTACGATCAACTCGGAATGACCCCCATTGTGTTATATAACTCCAAATAAAATAATGGAGAACAATAATTTGGAGGATAAAAAAGGGAAAGATCAAGAACCACTTCCTCCTAGTGCTGAAGCTGCTGCCACTAGCCATGACATGGATGATGAAATGCCATCAACGTCGTCTGCCAAGGCCGATGCCTAATGTGATAATAGAGGGCATGTAAAATCCAAAAAGCCAAAGTTCTGTAAAAAGACCCCCAAATTTTTTTTAAATGGTCTGACGAGAAACGTAATCTTGCCAATATGCCATTTACGACACGGAGTGGCAAGGAATGGCTGAGGCCCTGTCCTATGTTCATGACTAGTGGTTCAGCTTCACATGACGATGGAAGCCCTCATACTCCTGCTAGAAATTTAAAAAAAGTTAAACTGGAAAAAGCACAGAAAAGAACTGTGATTTCTGAGATGGTATCACAAATCCCCAAGGAGAGTCCTAGTGTGTCGGCGGTTGCGATGCCTTACCTTCCCAACACTGGAAGGAAAGAGGTGGCTCCTTCCACCATTTGCATGCCCCCTGCAAGTGCTGGAAGGAGCACCCACAGTCCAGTTCCTGATATTGAAATTGAAGATGTCACTGTTGAAGTACACCAGGATGAGGATATATGTTTTGCTGTCGCTGAGGAGGAAGTTGACGATGAGGATTCTGATGGTGATGTGGTTTGATTAAGTCAGGCACCGGGCGAGACACCTGTTGTCCGTGGGATATAGAAGCCCATTGTGATGCCTAAGCAAACTACCAAAAAAGCCACCTCTTCGGTGTGGAATTATTTCTCCACAAATCCGGACAACAGGTGTCAAGCCATCTGTTGCCTCTGTCAATCTATAATAAGTAGGGGTAAGGATGTTAATCACCTAAGAACATACTCTCTTATACGTCACCTGTAGCGCATTCATCATAAGTCAGTGTCACGTTGTGAAACTTTGAGTAAGAGCGTAAGCAGTCCACTGACACCTAAATCCCTTCTTCCTCCTGTACCCAAGCTCCTGCAAGCCACAATGCCAACTCCCTAAACGTCAACTTCCTCAGTCAAGAACGTCAGTAGACCTGCAGGCCATGTCACTGTCAAGACTGAGGAGTCCTCTCCTAACCGATATTCCTCCAGAGGATCCTTGAGTGGTATGCCTGCTGTTGTTGCTGCTGGAAGTCGATCGTCATCCCAGAGGGGAAGTCGGAAGACCACTTGTACTACTTCAACTAAGCAACTGACTGTTCAACTGTCCTTTGTGAGGAAGATGAAATATTACAGCAGTCATCCTGTTGCAAAGAGGATAACTGAGGCCTTAACACTTATGTTGGTATTAGACGTGCGTCCGGTACCAAATACCATCTAGGATCCACTTCACTAGGCAGGTGATACTGAGAATGTACAAAGATGTCAGAAAAAGAGTCACCAGTGTCCTACAAAATTCGGTTGTATCCAATGTCCACTTAACCACGGACAAGTGGAACAGGGCAGACTAAGGACTATATGATTGTGACAGCCCAATGGGCAGATGTATGGCCTCCCACAGCAACAACAGCAGCGGCAACAGTAGCAGCATCTCGCAAACACCAACTCGTTCCTAGGCAGGCTATGCTATGTATCACAGCTTTCCGTAAGAGGCACACAGCTGACAACCTCTTACGGAAACTGAGGGACATCATCGCAGAATGGTTTACCCCAATTAGACTCTCCTGGGGATTTGTGATATTGGACAATGCCACCAATATTGTGCATGCATTACATCTGGGCAAATTCCAGCACGTCCCATGTTTCTCACATACAATTTGGTGGTGCAGAATTTTTTAGAAAAATTACAGGGGTGTACAGGAGATGCTGCCGGTGGCCTGAAAAATTGCGGCCCACTTTCGACATTTTTCCACCCTGTGCCGAAGACTGGAGCAACAGCAAATACTCCTGAACTTGCCCTGCCATCAGCTGAAGCAAGAGGTGGTAGTGAGGTGGAATTCAACCCTCTATATGCTTCAGAGGATGGAGGAGCAGAAAAAGTCCATTAAAGCCTATACATCCACCTACGATATAGGCAAAGGAGCAGTGGCGTGCGGTGAGGTCAGTGGCTGGTGAGGCACAGCATCCATAATGTATGCCGAGGCCCGCCATTGACCCCTACCACCACCGAGCTGATGCCCTCTACCGCTCCACAAACCGATGCCCACTATCACCATAGAAGCCAATGTCCTCCAAAATCCATCAACCACCCCGGCCCCCTTGCCACTAATTTGCATCTCAGTCCGATGCAGCCAATGCCTGCTGCCTGCCTGATTAAACTTGCGAAGAGCAGGCAGCTAATATATTGTCAATTTTATAAAATAAAAAAATAAATATTATGAAGATGGTGACGCCAGGGAAAGGAGGACATCGGCGGGTGAAAGACGGAGGGTGACACTGACAGCATTGGGTGACGGAGAGGGTGACACTGACAGCATTGGGTGACAGGGAGAGGTTGACGCCGGGGAGAGGGTGACAGCAGTGGGTGACAAAGAGAGGATGACACGGACAGCATTGGGTGACAGAGAGAGGGTGACACTGACAGCATTGGGTGACAGGTAGAGGGTGACGCTGGGGAGAGGGTGACAGCAGTGTGTGACAGAGAGAGGTTGACGCTGGGGAGAGGGTGACAGCAGTGGATGACAGAGAGAGGATGACATGGACAGCGTTGGGTGACAGGGAGATGGTGACGCTGGGGAGAGGGTGACAGCAGTGTGTGACAGAGAGAGGGTGACGCTGGGGAGAGGGTGACAGGGAGAGCGTGACACTGACAGGATAACATGCGATAAGCCTGTGTGTTCAGTGACTTGGAGTGCCTACCATTCATGGATTGTTTAAATATATAAATCATATACTGTACTTCCAATGGTTTGGTATAGTTAAAGTAGGCTGTGTGCCCTTGCAGAGTTAAACAGAGTCCAGGTATGGGTGTTGCTGAGGCAAGACCACACAGCACAGCACTGCAGCACGTAATATTGAGCAATTTATTCCTTCAAAGTTTCGACGTCTCCGTTACACTGTCAGCTGAGACCCCAAAACGTTGAAGCAATACATTTTCTCTATTACATGCTGCAGTACTGTCGTCTTGCAACACCCATACATGGACTGTGTGTACATACACTTACATAATATATACCAGTGTCCCTGATATATACACATACATGAGGGGTAGGAGGTGGGCAGAGCAAGTATTTGGAGAATGCAACAGAGCCGCCGCTCCCCCCCCCCCCCCAAACATACAGTGGCTTCCAGCATCCCCTCCCTATTGCACCCTGCTCACACATGCATCGGCAGCCGCCACCCCCCCCCCCCCTCATGACCCACACTAGGCTGCATCCATCTCCGCGGTTCCAAGCAGCCTCGGCTGTCACCCCCACGCACCCTGTACCAGGCTGCACACGCAGGATCTGCACCGCGGTAACGGCTCCCATTCCCTGCAGCCGCGGCCGGGACCCTCTCACACCCCGCACCAGGCTGCACAGGCAGATAGCAGCCATCTGCACCGCGGTGCCCGGCCCCAGCAATGTAATGCACGCAATCCAGGGCCCCACCAAGAGAGGTGAAATCGGTACTCACGCCTGCTGCGCTGCTCCCCTGCAGGGACATCCATTTCTCCTGCCAGCGTGGTTGAGAGCGGAGGGCCATGCAGACATCAAGGGCCCCGTAGCAGTCGGATCCCCTGCACCTACGCCACTGGGTGGGCATTACCTTGGTGTCCGCCCCCGCCCCCGGAATCCTCCACTGGCCAATCACATCAGTCTGTGTGACAGGGGCGTGCTTTCATACGGGCTGACAGCACGCCCCTGTCACAGCGGCACTTCTTTAGGTGCCGCTTCAAGGGCTTTTTTCAATGGGATTCGGCTGCCTAATGCTTGGCTCCGCCCCCGTTTCCTGTTCCTTTACATTGGCAGCGGGAGGCACCGAAAGCTGTGCCTCCAAACACTTAAAAAACCAAGGTATAAATGATTAAAATAATACAAAGGCTAAAGTACAGGTTGAGTATCCCTTATCCAAAATGCTTGGGACCAGAGGTATTTTGGATATCGGATTTTTCCGTATTTTGGAATAATTGCATACCATAATGAGATATCATGGTGATGGGACCTAAGTCCAAGCACAGAATGCATTTATGTTACATATACACCTTATACACACAGCTGGAAGGTAATTTTAGCCAATATTTTTTGTAACTTTGTGCATTGAACAAAGTGTATCTATAGTCACACAATTCATTTATGTTTCATATACACCTTATACACACAGCCTGAAGGTCATTTAATACAATATTTTTAATAACTGTGGGTATTAAACAAAGTTTGTGTACATTGAGCCATCAAAAAACAAAGGTTTCACTATCTCACTCTCACGCAAAAAAGTCTGTATTTCGGAATATTCCGTATTTCGGAATATTTGGATATGGGATACTCAACCTGTATATTGTATTATTTTAATCATTAATGACAGGGGAGGCACTGCCTCCCCTGACTGCACGTCCCTGCAAAGGAGGAGGAATGCACCTGTGGAGCGCAGTGGAGAATGTTTTCTGTCTTGTGCAAGGTTCTCCAACCCTTCGAACTTGCCACACATGAAGTCAGTACAGACACTGCCAGCTTGAGTCAGGTCATTCCCCTCATCAGGCTTTTGTAGAAGCAGCTGGAGAAATTGAAGGAGGAGCTAAGATGGAGCAATTCCGCAAAGTATGTTGGACTTGTGGATGGAGCCCTTCATTCGCTTTGCCAGGATTCAAGGGTGGTCAATCTGTTGAAATCAGAGCACTACATTTTGGCCACCATGCTCGATCCTAGGTTTAAAGCCTACATTGTATCTCTCTTTCCAGCAGACACAAGCCTGCAGAGGTGCAAAGACCTACTGGTGAGTAAATTGTCAACTCAAGAGGAACGTGACCCATCAACAGCTCCTCCTTCAATTTCTCCCGCCACTGGGTCTGCAAGGAAAAGGATAAGATTTCCTACCCCACCCGCTGGCAGTGATGCAGGGCAGTCAGGAGCGAGTGCTGATATCTGGTCCAGACTGAAAGACCTGCCAACGATTACTGACATGTCTACTGTCACTGCATATGATTCTGTCACCATTGAAAGAATGGTGGAGGATTATATGAGTGACAGCATCCAAGTAGGCATGTCAGACAGTCCGTACGTATACTGGCAGGAAAAAGAGGCAATTTGGATGCCCTTGCACAAACTGGCTTTATTTTACCTAAGTTGCCCCCCCTCCAGTGTGTACTCTGAAAGAGTGTTTAGTACAGTCGGTAACCTTGTCAGCGATCGGCGTAGGAGGTTACTTCCACAAAATGTGGAGAAGATGATGTTCATGAAAATGAATTATAAATTCCTCCGCGAAGACCTCCAGAAAGTACAGAGGGACCTGTGATGGTGGATTCCAGTGGGGACGAATTAATACTCTGTGAGCAGGAGGATGTACACAGTGCAAGGGGTGAGGAATATGAGGATGAGGTCGACATCTTGCCTCTGTAGAGCCAGTTTGTGCAAGGAGAGATTGATTGCTTCTTTTCTCATACGTCCTAGAGGATGCTGGGGATGCTTCAAGAACCATGGGGTATAGATGGGATCCGCAGGAGACATGGGCACTTTAAGACTTTAAATGGGTGTGAACTGGCTCCTCCCTCTATGCCCCTCCTCTGGACTCGTTAGATTCTGTGCCCAGTGACACTGGATGCACACTGAGGAGCTCTCCAGAGTTTCTCAGAAAAAGACTTTATGTTAGGTTTATTATTTTCAGGGAGACCTGCTGGCAACAGGCTCCCTGCATCGTGGGACTGAGGGGAGAGAAGCAGACCTACTTATGTGAGTTTAAAGGCTCTGCTTCTTAGGCTACTGGACACCATTCGCTCCAGAGGATCTGATCGCTAGGTACGCCTAGATGCTCGTTCCCGGGGCCGCGCCGTCACCCCCCTTGCAGAGCCAGAAGACGGGTGAGTAGAAGAAGAACAGAAGACTTCAGTGACGGCAGAAGACTTCAGGGTCTTTGAGGTACCGAGCAGCGGTTGCACTGCGCACCATGCTCCCACACAGTGGCACTACAGGGTGCAGGGGGGGCACCCTGGGCAGCATTAACCTCCATTATAAGACTGGCAAAAGTGGTTTACAGTGCCTGGGCACTAAAAGTGGACCCCCAGCAGTATAAAGATTTAAAAAATAGCGGGACTGAAGCGCGCCATTGAGGGGGCGTGGCTTAGCCCTCACAGCTCTAACCAACGCCATTTTCTCTTCACAGAGCTGCAGAGACGCTGGTCCTGACCTCCTACACTGCTGTACAAGTAACAGAGTGCAAAACGGGGGGAGGGGGGGGGGGGACACAGTATTTTTGGTGCTGTTTGATTAGTATTAAAAGCGCTAACAGGGCTGAGGCATTATTTAATCGTTTCAGTACCGGGATAGGCGCTGTGTTGTGAGCTGGCAAACTTCCTCTGTGTTTCTCTAACAGGCTTTGCTGTGTGTCTGTTCCCTATAGCCCAGTGTGGTTGCGGGTGTCGGTACGCATGTGTCGACATGTCTGAGGCTGAGTGCTCTTCCCAGGAGGAGGCTGGTGTGGGGACAGAAAAGACTGTGGGAGTGACCGTGTCGGCACCGCCAACGGCTGATTGGGTAAACATGTTGAGTGTTTTGAATGCAAATGTGGTTCGGTTGAATAAGAGATTAAATAAATCTGAGTCTCAGAACCAGACATGGAGAAAATCCATGGAGGATGCATTGTCGCAAGTTCAGACCCCCTTGGGGTAACAGAAGCGTTCATTTACCCAGATAGCAGATACAGATACCGACACAGACTCTGATTCCAGTGTCGACTATAGTGATGCCAGATTGAATCCTAAACTGGCTAAGAGCATTCAGTACATGATTGTGGCGATAAAATACGTATTACATATCACGGAAGAGCCTGCTGATACTAGGGTCTGCATGTTTAAGGGAAAGAAACCTGAGGTGACGTTTCCTCCCTCTTATGAACTGAATGCACTTTTTGAAAAAGCTTGGGTAAATCCTGACAAGAAGTCACAGGTTCCCAAGAGAATTCCAGTGGCATATCCGTTCCCCCTCTGGGGACAGGGAAAAGTGGGAGTCAACCCCCACGGTGGACAAAGCTCTATCGCGTCTGTCCAAAAAGGTGGCGCTTCCGTCTCCTGACACGGCAGCCCTATAGGATCCTGCAGATCGTAAGCAGGAAAATACACTAAAATCCATTTATGTCACTACAGGTACGCTGCTCAGGCCTGCCGTGGCATCGGCATGGGTCAGTAGCGCCATTGAAAAGTGGGCAGATAATTTGTCATCTGATATGGATTCCCTGGACAGGGATAGCGTGCTTTTGACACTGGGTCATATCAGGGATGCTGCAGCCTATCTAAAGGAAGCTGTGAGGGATATTGGCCTTTTGGGAAGAGGAAGGGCAAAAAGTTCCCAATAGCAGAAGTCCTCCCCGGCTTCTACCAAATCCACCGCATGATGCTGGGGCTCCTCTGCGGGAGTCCGCACCGGTGGGGGCATGTCTCCAACTCCTCAGTCAGGTCTGGGTTCGCTCGGCCCTGGATCCTTGGGTATTAGAAATAGTAACCCAAGGTTACAAATTGGAGTTTCGAGACGTGCCCCCTCACCAATTTTTCAAATCGGCCTTGCCAGCTTCTCTTCCAGAAAGGAGGTAGTTTGTGCTGCAATACTAAAGCTGTGTTAAAATCAAGTCATTGTCACGGTACCCCCGTCGCAACAGGGGGAAGGCTTTTATTCGAGCCTGTTCGTGGTCCCGAATCCGGATGGCTCAGTCAGACCGATTCTGAACCTAAAATCCCTCAATTTCTATCTAAAAAAAATTCAAATTCAAGATGGAATCTCTCCGAGCAGTGATCTCCAGTCTGGAGGAAGGGGATTTTATGGTGTCAGTTGACATAAAAGATGCCTACTTGCACGTCCCCATATATCCTCCACATCAGGCTTATCTGAGGTTTGCTGTTCAGGATTGTTATTACCAATTTCAGACATTGCCGTTTGGTCTGTCCACGGCTCCGAGGATTTTCACCAAGGTTATGGCGGAAATGATGGTTCTCCTGCGCAAGCAGGGAATCTCAAATTATCCCGTATTTGGACGATCTCCTGATACAGGTTGAGTATCCCATATCCAAATATTCCGAAATACGGAATATTCCGAATTACGGAACTTTTTTCGTGAGAGTGAGATAGTGAAACCTTTGTTTTCTGAAGCTCAATATCCACAAACTTTGTTTAATACACAAAGTAATTAAAAATACTGTATTAAATGACCTTCCGGCTGTGTGTGTCACAACTGAGGGTTTTGGCTGACAGGAGAAAGCCTCAGTTGTAGGGGCTGAGAGGAACTTAAAACGGGGAGGTTTAATCAGACCCCTGGACATGTAAGTGTTAAAAGGAAACCCGAAGGTGTGACCATGACAACCAGGTAAAAGTCAAAATAAAAGTTTATTAACAGAATCCGTGTAAACAAACAACATTCAAGGTAAATAATGGCAATGATAAATAATATGATTCCTGGAGCACTCTGACCATGAAATGGTTACACAGGACACTGGTAGGTAAGAACAGCTGTTACAGTCCTTAGATGGAATAACCTTACCAGGCCTGGCTGTAGTAGTGAAGATATCCAAGGAACATGCCAGTAGATGGAACAGATGAAGTTGGTAACTTGAATCAGCTGTTGTAATTGCTGGATGGAACCAGTCAGGTGGTAAGACATGGAGTGGATGCGGAATGGAATCAGCCAGATGATAAAGTCACTGAATGAATGCTGGGTGGAACCAGCCAGGTGATGAAACACAGAGTGAATATAGTAAGATGCTAGGGAGCGTGGAAACAGAGGAATTGAAGGATGATTACCGGTGGTAGTGGATACTGCTGGAAGCAGATGAAATAGCTGGAAACTGGATCAGCCACGGAGGACTGCAGAGTCAGGCTGCACCGCAGGATGGTAGGCAGGTGCGGGTCTCTTTGGTGGATGCTCAAGACAGGAGCTGGAACCTGGAAACACAACCACAGGAGAGAGACTGGAACAAGGTATGACAAACAAAGCACTGACCATTTCCTGGCCCAGGCACAGGATACTTATACCTGCAGCAATGCAGGTATTGGCTGGGCAATTATGCAGATTTCCAGGCAATGGATTGGAGGAACTGAAGCATGTGATTAGATCCAACATGGCTGCGCCCATGTTAGAACTTGGACGGAAAACTGGCTTGGGAAACCATGTGGAAACAAATGACAAATGTATGCTGAGACTCGTGGATGACAACGGAGGCCGCGGCAGGCATGGAACACCACACTGACAACCTGCACCTATAACACAGGAGTGGCGGCGGAGGCCGCGGAGAACGGGAGACGCCATGCAGGATTCAAACATGGCGCCGCTGTGACAGCATCTCAGCGTGACAGGAGGAATGTGCAGTATGTGTACACAGATGAGATCCGGCCTTGGAATGCTGAGCGAGCCTCAGGAGACATCTGAAAGGCAGGTAATGGCGTCCAGATACCCGGATCGTGACAGCACCTCCCCCCCCCCCCTTTAGGAGTGGCCCCAGGACGCTTCTTAGGCTTTTGAGGAAACTTCGAGTGGAAATTCCGGACCAAGGCAGGAGCATGGACATCAGACGCATTGGTCCAAGAGCGTTCTTCAGGACCATAGCCCTTCCAGTCAATAAGATACTGCAACTGACCATAACAGAAACGTGAGTCCAAAATCTTGGCCACCTCATACTCGATTCCCCGTTGAGTCTGAACTTTAGGAGTTGGAGGAAGTGCAGAATGAAACCGATTCAGGATCAGCGGTTTCAACAGGGAAACATGGAATGTCCTGGGTATTTTCAAGAAGGGAGGTAACTGGAGTCTGTAAGCAACAGGATTGATGACTTGTTCAATTTTAAAAGGACCGATGTAACGAGGAGCAAATTTCATGCTGGGAACTCTCAACCTCAAATTCTTCGTGGACAACCATACTCGATCACCCACCTTGAGAGCAGGAACCGCTCTACGCTTCCTATCGGCAAACTTCTTGTACCTAAATGAGGCTTTAAGCAGGGCTGCGCGGACATTCTTCCAGTTGTTTGAAAACTGACGCAAGGTGACATCCACTGCTGGAACAGAAGTTGCTGGAAGCGGTTGGAATTCTGGAACCTTAGGGTGAAATCCATAGTTGATGAAGAATGGTGTTGAGGAGGATGAGGAATGGTATTGATTGTTGTGGCTAAACTCGGCCCAAGGAAGGAGTTGAACCCAGTCATCTTGGGAGGAAGACACATAAATGCGGAGGAAGGCCTCCAAGTCCTGATTCACCCTCTCAGTTTGACCATTGGTCTGAGGATGGTAAGCTGTAGAAAACTTTAACTTGACTTGGAGGGCTTGACACAAACTTCGCCAAAATTTGGCTACAAATTGTACTCCACGATCGGAGATGATCTCTTCAGGAAGACCGTGAAGTCGGAAGATCTCTTGGAAAAACACTTGGGCCAACTTGGAAGCTGACGGGAGACCGGTGAGGAGTATGAAATGTGCCATCTTGGTGAACCGGTCAACTACCACCCAGATGGTATTAATCTTATTGCATATAGGCAGATCTGTAACAAAGTCCAGCGACAAATGGGTCCACGGTCGACTGGGAACAGATAATGGAACCAGTTGCCCCGCAGGAGACTGGCGGGGAACTTTGTGTTGGGCAGACTTTGGGCAAGAGGCAATAAACTCCTTGACGTCCTTCTTCAGAGTTGGCCACCAGTAGGACCTAGAGATAAACTCGAGGGTTTTCTGAATGCCTGTATGTCCGGCAAAACGGGAAGCATGGGCCCAATGCATGAGCTTCTTCCTTAACACCGGCTTCACAAAACTTTTCCCTGGTGGGGGCGTAGAGTCCATCCCTACCGTGGAGAATGCCAACGGATTAATAATAGGATGCTTGTCTGAAGACTCTGACTCATTTTCTTGCTTCCAAGAGCGGGAAAGGGCATCGGCCTTGCGATTCTGAGAGCCCGGACAGAACTGGAGTTTAAAGTCGAACCTGGAAAATAAAAGTGCCCATCTGGCCTGACGGGTGTTAAGACATTGTGCGCCTTTCAGGTATAAAAGATTCTTGTGGTCGGTAAGTATCGTGATTGAATGAGAAGCTCCCTCCAACAGATATCTCCACTCCTCAAGAGCGAGCTTAATGGCTAGCAACTCCTGGTCGCCAAAGGCATAGTTGCGCTCAGCTGGGGAGAACTTCCGGGAGAAGAAACTGCAGGGATGTAGATGGCCATCTTTAGCCCTCTGGGATAACACCGCTCCTACTCCAACGGAGGAGGCATCCACCTCTAAGATGAAAGGAGAGTCGGTGTCGGGCTGTTTCAGAACTGGTGCAGAGATGAAACGTTGTTTTAGAAGATGAAAAGCTTGCGTAGCTTCTTCAGACCACTTGGACGGGTTAGCACCCTTCTTGGTTAATGCAGTGATAGGTGCCACAATGGTGGAAAAGTCTCGTATGAACTTTCTGTAATAATTGGCGAACCCTAAGAATCTCTGGACCCCTTTGAGGGTTAAGGGTATCGGCCAATTCTGGATTGCTTGTAGTTTCTCAGGATCCATCTCTAGACCGGAACCGGACACAATGTAACCTAGGAACGGAATGGATTTAACTTCAAAGACACATTTCTCCAATTTGCAATAGAGATGATTGACATGGAGATGGGACAGAACCTCCTTTACCCAGAAACGATGTTCCTCTAGATTATTGGCAAAGATGAGGATATCAACTAGATAAACCACGACATGGCGGTATAAGATGTCTCTGAAGATCTCATTCACGAAATGCTGGAAGACAGCTGGAGCGTTGCTCAATCCGAAGGGCATGACGAGGTACTCATAATGTCCATCACCGGTGTTAAAAGCGGTCTTCCACTCGTCACCCTCACGGATCCGGATGAGATTGTAGGCACCCCTCAAATCCAACTTTGTAAAGATGGTTGCTCCGCTGACTCTATCGAAGAGCTCTGTAATCAAAGGTAAAGGATACCGGTTCTTGACGGTAATGTCGTTCAGACCTCTGTAATCGATGCACGGTCGCAGACCACCGTCCTTCTTCTTTACGAAGAAGAAGCCTGCGCCAGCTGGAGAAGAAGAAGATCGGATAAAACCTTTCGCCAGGTTCTCTTTGATGTACTCCTCCATGGAGTGCGTCTCAGGCAGAGACAACGGGTAAGTTCGGCCTCGAGGTGGAACCTTCCCTGGAATGAGATCAATTGGGCAGTCCCATTCTCTATGAGGAGGAAGGATATCAGCAGAAGCCTTACTGAACACGTCCGTGTAGTCTTGATATGGAGGAGGTGGAACATCAGACGACCTGGGGAAAGAAGAACAAACAGGAAGCACTTTGGACAAACAAGTCTTAGCACAGGAGGGATCCCATGCTAGTATTTGCGTAGTCGTCCAGTCAATCCACGGATTGTGGAGATGGAGCCATGGAAGGCCCAAAACCACTGGATGTGTGGCTCTTGGAATCACTAGGAAGGAAATAAATTCTGCATGAAGAACTCCCACTCTCAGACGAACTGGTAGAGTCCTTAGAGAAATAACTGCGTCAAAAATCTTGCTGCCATCTACTGCAGTTAAGGAGATGGACGAAGGAAGTCTCTCGGTGGGTAGGGACCACCATTTAACATAAGCTTCGGTTATGAAATTCCCAGCTGCTCCGGAATCAAGGAAGGCAATGACGTTCCTGTAACGTTGAGCAATTTGGAGCGAGACTGGGAGATTACAATCATGAGGAGATGGAGAGGAGATCATTACTCCTAGCCGGCCCTCTCCTTGGCGAGCTAGGATTTGGAGTTTCCCGGACGTTTGGGACAGGCATTGATAATGTGAGACGGAGCTGCACAATAGAGACAGAGAGACTCAGAGAGACGTCTTCGGCGCTCAGCGGGAGATTTGCATGGGCTCATCCTTGGATGGAGACGGTTGACGAAGAGGAGGAGCAGAGGATTTTGGAGCAGACGATCTTCCTTGCTCGGTTGCTCTCTCTCTGAAATGTAGATCAACCTTCGTGCAAAGAGAACTTAGCTCATCCAACTTAGAGGGCAAGTCTCTGGTAGCTAACTCATCCTTGATGCGTTCTGATAAGCCATGCCAGAATACAGCATACAGGGCCTCGTCGTTCCATGCCAGTTCGGATGCCAGGATTTTGAACTGTATGAGATACTGTCCCACAGTACGTGTTCCCTGGCGTAAACGGAGAATCTCAGATGAAGCAGAGGTTACCCGGCCTGGCTCGTCGAAGATGCGCCTGAATGTTGCCACAAAGTCCGTATAGGAGGACAGCAGGGGATCAGACTTCTCCCATAAAGGTGATGCCCAGTCAAGGGCTGAGCCGCTGAGAAGGGAAATTATATAGGCAATTTTAGTACGGTCACTGGGGAAATTGCCAGGCTGAAGCTCAAAGTGGATTTCGCATTGGTTAAGAAATCCCCTGCAGAACCTTGGAGATCCGTCAAACTTTGCTGGCGTTGGGACATGAAGACGTGGAATGGAAATGGGTAAGGTGGGTGGGGTTACAGCTGGTGTCACTGTAGTGGACGCACCGGACGTGCCAGGTCCACGGAGGGTCGTTTGAATCCCATCCAGCCGCGTAGAGAGATCCTGGAGACAGCGGATGATGTGGCCTTGTGCAGCCTCCTGATGTTCGAGTCTGGCTGCCAGTTCTTGCATCGGCCTAGCCGCTTGATCCTGGTCTCCGGCTGGATTCATATGGTCAGTCCTTACTGTCACAACTGAGGGTTTTGGCTGACAGGAGAAAGCCTCAGTTGTAGGGGCTGAGAGGAACTTAAACCGGGGAGGTTTAATCAGACCCCTGGACATGTAAGTGTTAAAAGGAAACCCGAAGGTGTGACCATGACAACCAGGTAAAAGTCAAAATAAAAGTTTATTAACAGACTCCGTGTAAACAAACAGCATTCAAGGTAAATAATGGCAATGATAAATAATATGATTCCTGGAGCACTCTGACCATGAAATGGTTACACAGGACACTGGTAGGTAAGAACAGCTGTTACAGTCCTTAGATGGAATAACCTTACCAGGCCTGGCTATAGTAGTGAAGATATCCAAGGAACATGCCAGTAGATGGAACAGATGAAGTTGGTAATTTGAATCAGCTGTTGTAATTGCTGGATGGAACCAGTCAGGTGGTAAGACACGGAGTGGATGCGGAATGGAATCAGCCAGATGATAAAGTCACTGAATGAATGCTGGGTGGAACCAGCCAGGTGATGAAACACAGAGTGAATATAGTAAGATGCTAGGGAGCGTGGAAACAGAGGAATTGAAGGATGATTACCGGTGGTAGTGGATACTGCTGGAAGCAGATGAAATAGCTGGAAACTGGATCAGCCACGGAGGACTGCAGAGTCAGGCTGCACCGCAGGATGGTAGGCAGGTGCGGGTCTCTTTGGTGGATGCTGGAGACAGGAGCTGGAACCTGGAAACACAACCACAGGAGAGAGACTGGAACAAGGTATGACAAACAAAGCACTGACCATTTCCTGGCCCAGGCACAGGATACTTATACCTGCAGCAATGCAGGTATTGGCTGGGCAATTATGCAGATTTCCAGGCAGTGGATTGGAGGAACTGAAGCATGTGATTAGATCCAACATGGCTGCGCCCATGTTAGAACTTGGAGGGAAAACTGGCTTGGGAAACCATGTGGAAACATAACTGTAATGGCGGCGCCGGCCGCAGAGGACAGGAGACGCCAGACTGATAATGTATGCTGAGACTCGTGGATGACAACGGAGGCCGCGGCAGGCATGGAACACCACACTGACAACCTGCACCTACAACACAGGAGCGGCGGCAGAGGCCGCGGAGAACGGGAGACGCCATGCAGGATTCAAACATGGCGCCGCTGTGACAGCATCTCAGCATGACAGGAGGAATGTGCAGTATGTGGACACAGATGAGATCCGGCCTTGGAACGCTGAGCGAGCCTCAGGAGACATCTGAAAGGCAGGTAATGGCGTCCAGATACCCGGATCGTGACAGTGTGTACAAGGTGTATATGAAACATAAATGAATTGTGTGAATGTACACACACTTTGTTTAATGCACAAAGTTATTAAAAATATTGGCTAAAATGACCTTCAGGCTGTTTGTATAAGGTGTATATGAAACATAAATGCATTCTGTGCTTAGACTTAGGTCCCATCACCATGATATCTCATTATGGTATGCAATTATTCCAAAATACGGAAAAATCCGATATCCAAAATTCTTCCGGTCCCAAGCGTTTTGGATAAGGGATACTCAACCTGTAAAGGCGAGATCCAAGGAGCATTTACTGAAAAACATTACGTTCTCCCTGACAATTCTGCAACAACATGGTTGGCTCCTAAACTTGCCAAAATCACAGTTGGTTCCGACAACACGGCTGTCGTTCTTGGGTATGATTCTGGATACAGAATTACAGTTTTTCTTCCAGTGGAAAAGGCTCTGGAAATACAGAACATGGTAAAACAGAGTCTGAAACCGGCAAGAGTGTCAATTCTTCCTGTCTAACACTTCCGTATACAGTATGTCCAGTGTTACTGCCATTTAATTCCAGTGATTTGGACGTATAATTCCAGTGATTTGGACGTATCATTTCAGTGGGAATTGTTTGTGTCGCTTGACTTAGTCATACAGCTACCTCATTGCACCTCTTCTACATCTTTGCATGAGGTGCTGTTTGGGGCCTAGTTTTTGAAAAGTGCCATCCTGTCTGACACTGCCGTATGAGTCCAGGGGTACTGCTGCATTAGTCCTGGTGTACTGCCGTATAAGTCCACCAATTGCAGATTTTTAAAAAAATTACTGGAGCGTGCTGGAGATGCTGTCATTGGACCGAACAATTGCGGCCCACTCTCGACATTCAGCCGCTGCGTGACACTACTAGATGGGACAGGTGGTTGTGTCGCTTAGCTTAGTTATACAGCAACCTCGGTTCACATTTTTTTCTTTGCATCATGTGCTGTTTGGGTCCTTTTTTGGATATCTGCCATCCTGACTGCCACTGCAGCGCCACTCCTAGATGGGCCAATTCTTTGTGTCGCTTGGCTTAGTCATACAGCTACCTCATTGCGCCACTTCTACATCTTTGCATGAGGTGCTGTTTGGGGCCTAGTGTTTGAAAAGTGCCATCCTGTCTGACACTGCAGTGCCACTCCTAGATGGGCCAGGTGTTTGTGCCGCACACTTGTGTCGCTTAGCTTGGCCATCCAGCTACCTAATTGCACCTCTTTTTCTTCTTTGCATCATGTGCTGTTTGGGGACTAGTTTTTGAATAGTGCTTTCTTGTCTGCAACTGTAGTGCCACTCCTAGATGGGCCAGGTGTTTGTGCCGCACACTTGTGTCGCTTAGCTTAGTCATACAGCCACCTCGGTTCAACCTTTAGGCCTAAAAACAATATTGTGAGGTGTTCAGAATAGACTGGAAATGAGTGGAAATTAATGTTATTGAGGTTAATAATACCGTAGGAGCAAAATTACCCCCAAATTCTGTGATTTTAGCTGTTTTTATGTTTTTTTCAAAAATCATCCAGATCCAAAACCAAAACACGAAAGGGTGGTTTTGGCAAAACCATGCAAAAACCAAAACACAAAAGTGGAATTAGAACCAAAATACGAAAAGTGCCAGCCGCAAATCTCTAGTAAGCAGGCAGGGAGCAGGGCTTGCAGTGTGTTTCAAAGGCGTGCATGCACACGAAACAGGGTTGTGGATGGCTGTGAGCAGGGCTGTCTTAACAGCAGTGTAGGCCCCTGGGCACAGCAATGCACTGGGCCCCCTACCCATCCTCCAGTGGTAGGGGTGGAGGGTGCTATCAGTGGCAGCTTTGAAGTCCCGCGGGTGGTAGGGGGTGTTCTATCTTCCGCTAAGCATGTAGGACCTGGAGCAGTCATTTCTGCTAATTACTCCTTTACTGCACAAATGGGGCTAAACTGTAGAAGGGGGCATTGGGCTGAATGAAGAAGCCCTGGTACATGACTTTTAGGGTGGTAGGAGGTGTTTAATACGTAGGGGAAGGGTGGATAGTGGAGTGGGCTTAATATTTATAATTTTCTGGTGGGAGGGCAGCTTGCTTGACTGCAGATATCTCAAGTTCCTGAAAATATATTTCTTAGCTTTGAACAGGATAAAAAACTAGAGAGTCCCACTTTTCACAAGCTACTGGGGATTAGGGCTCAGAGTTCAGGTGCCAGAGCAATTCACCAATGAAAACCTAAAACTGCATATTAGGCGTGTGGAGCTGAAGCAGGGACCAGCTGCTTGAAGGCTGATATTTCTGGTTCTGGGCATAGTAGAGACAAGCTGCCAGTGTCCACCAAAAGGAGAGAGTCGCAGCTTTTGGATTATACCCTCAGAAAAACTCTGTCAGACAGAACCCGAGATATCTGGCTGGGAAGAGCAATTAACAGGCTTGGATGGGGACCACTACTTTGAGGTCGGATATCTCCGGTTCCCCATGGCCGATTTTAAAAAATATGGTACCCCTGGAAAGAGGGGACCCTCAGCTATCAGCCTAGGGCCCTTATACTCCTGGGGCCCTTGGGCAAGAGCCCATTGAGCCCATACGGAAAGACGGCCCTGGCTGTGAGGGGCGCATCTCCAAGGGGTCACTATTGGGAGCAGCCGACCCCCTTAACGTCACTAATGGGGACACACTCCAGGCGACATTATCACTGATGGGGGCGCGCTGTGCTTGGCTTCGCCCAAGCTCTCCATTTAATGTGAATAGATGCTGTGCATGTGTGCATGGCATCTATTCACACTGTGGCAATGGCCGACTGTTTTAGCAGGGCACAGCTAAAGGGGCAGGGCGCATTTTGCCCTTTAATAATTGGGCAGGGCGCGGTGCCCTGCTAAAAAAGCCTACAGTGAACACTACATTACAGGAATTAAGCAAAAATCCTTTTGTTTGCTGCCTCAAGATATGTGGGCTGTATGGTATGCAGGGATTAAAGTGGTTCTAGAGAGATGGTGGAACTCAACTACCAACCTGTCCCCCCCACCACACATGCACCTCTGAGATTGCCTTGCCACTGCCAGTGGTGCAAATAGGGCTGATGGTGCTTTAAGCTAATTAAAAATGTTGCACCCTGTCACTTTTAAATACAGAAAGGGGGATCATAAATTATATGTGATCTAAGGTGTGGTGATTACCTGCAGGAATAATCACCAATAATGTTTTCAAGTGACTATTTATATATAATATATATATATATATATATAATTTTGTATTCTTTTCAGCCGAGATGTGACAATATGGCTGACAGGCAATATCCTGCATTTGACCCCAATAGACCAGGCTGGGGGAGATCTGCAGACCATAAAGTTTGAGATGACATGTGCAAGGACCAGACCAGAGGTTATAAATACTGATAAGAGGGAGATGGCCAGATCAATTACCTGATGGAAGTAAAAGGAGTCTACATGTTTAGATAATGGAGCCGAAACTTCCTGGCTAGTCATAAAGCTGTCCAGGAGTGACAAGGTGCAGATCCTCCCAGACCTCACTCTCTTTGAAGGAGATTTCAATGCCTTTGGGCTACACCACCTCCCCTTCTCTTGTGCTTCTTTCTATCACCAACAAAATGTAAACCTGGTGTAGGTGTTTTGTCCAGCAGGAAAGTGGTTAAAAATCCCTGATGAAGCTGGAGACTATATCTGTCCCTCTCATGAAAATAGGAGTTGTGATCTCTTGGGGACAGCTAGTATGCTGGAGATGACCTGAGTTATTCTGTGAAGCCCCCACGGCAGAAATCTAAAATTCGCTTGCGTAAGTGAGTAGGGTTTCTGGAAGTTTTATTTCCTTTTCATTTATTGAGATTGCTGTATTCTGTGTGTGTTTTTAAAATATTCTTAATAATCTTTGTAACCTTTTTGTAACCAAAGCTATGAAGTATTCTTGAAATTAAAATCCTAATTTTAGTTCTGATTTCTGTTGTTCTTATGAACTCAACGCCTGTGTGGCTCACGCTTACCTATTTTTCTAAGTTTTGCAGTGTGTGTGTGTGACAGGTAAAGCTAAAGACGCTTGCAATGTCCGTAATACGTTGAAAAGTCCTTGCTGGTGGCAGCTGAAAGTATTTAAGTAATCCCGTGTGTCAAAGTGACCCCGTACGTCGTATGTGGCAGTTCTCAAATTGGCGTATTTGTGGAATTGGCCGGCAGCGTCGTCACAAAGCGGTAGGATGATAATTGTTTGTTTTATCTAAGAACTTAAGTGAAGGTGGTAATAATTCCGTGAGCGGACCATCCACTTCCCCAGAATCAGAACTCAGAGCTTTATTATAATTTTAAAATCCACACAGTGAGTGGCAATCTCTGTTCCCCTCCCCATCTCTTGTTTTTCTTTTCTATTATTTTATTTTGGCGAAAATGAGATCAAAGATGACTAAGTCTAAGCATCTGATAAAGGATGATGGCAAATTTGTGCATGGGAATGATGCATCGCCCTGTGCTGCCGAGACAGTAGGGGATGTATTGCGTACTGGAATATTACGTACTGCGGGTAGTAATAGTGCAACGCTGGATTCTGATGTGGACTCTGTTATTGACGCAAAGTCTGTGCATATGGCCTTGGATGAATATTCGCCGACTGATATCAAATATGGGAAAAGATACAGAGCATCATGATGGCTGCAAACCTGTGCGTGGGAATGATGCATTGGCCTGGGCTGCTGAGACAGTAGGAGATGTATTGCGTGCTGGACTATTATGTACTAGGGGTAGTAATAGTGCAACGCTGGATTCTGATGTGGACTCTGTTATCGATGTGAGGCCTGCTGTGGCTGCCTGAAATGTGGATCTTATCCCCCCGTTCCTGGAAACTGTCGGAGCTGCGTGCTGGACAGGAAGAAAGTGTTCCAGTGCACGAGAGGAGAGAGAGATAGGGCCTGCCAGTGCTCCTCACCTGGTGCAGAGGGAGAGTTCTATGGCAGAAACGAGTTCTGCAAACCGACGAGAGGAGAGAGAGAGAGATAGGGCCTGCCAGTTCTGCACACCTGGTGCAGAGGGAGAGTTCTATGGCAGAAACGAGTTCTGCAAACCGAGTAGCTGAGAGAGAATGTAAGCTACAAATGGCATCGCGACAAGAAAGTGATTGCTCACGATACCATGAGACCAGGGAGGTCACCGTTAAACCTTGCCTGGATCAAGTCCCTAGTATGACTGACTATGTGAACTTGGACAGTACTGCAAATACCCAGTGGAGATCAGGCACCTCTTACATCTACACTGAAGATCCTGACCTGGATAAGTATTTACAGAGTGCAATTTCATCTATGAAGTCATTTCCAGACTGGGCAACCCTTATGCATCTGGAGCAACAGATCCTTGCCGAACGCCAAGCAGCTCTGGAATGTGAGGCTGCCAGGGAGATGGCAGAAATTGCTGGGCCACCATCCGAGACAGCGTCAGAAGAGCAATGGGGGTATGGCCCAGATTACCTGTTTTCCAGGATGAGTATGGAGGAGCTAATTAAAGAATGTCAGCTGCAGGGTCTTGTATGCCGTGACAATACCAGCAGCAAGATGCTCTGTCAGCTCTGGTGGGCAGAGGTGAGTGAGTGCAATGCCTTCAGCAGGTATCGATCCACACTTCTGCGGTCAGGTTCCGAGATGAGTTCTACATACCTGCTGCGTGAGCTGGAGGAATGTTTTGAAGATGCATGGAGAGAGGCACGCAATGTGAGGAAGTTTGATACCCCATTCTGGCACGATCAGTGTCGCAGAGTGGATGATGAAAGACAACGTCTGCGAAAGCTTCTTTTATCAGCGGAAGAAGCAGTAGTCCAGCCTGCAGGGGTGCCCCAGGAGGAACAGGTACCCCCATCATCTACAGTCGGTGTGGACTATGTTACGGAGTTCTCACCTCCCAAGGTGCAGAGTACCCTACTGGGAGGAGATGTTGGTGCGAACAGCATATTACCACCATCTGCACAGAATTTGCAGCTGGAAGAAGCTGATTTTCAGGAGGACCTGATTGTGGAGGAGATTATGTCGACAAGAGAGGTGGGAGTGTCAGATTTTATTGCCAAGAATGTGTTCGTGAGAACTGACTTTGGACAATTGATAGCACAATCTGTGCCTGACATTTATAAGTCGGTTGAAATATGTGAATCATCTCAGGTAGTACGCGATGATGCTAAACCTTGCAGTTGTATTGCTCTGTGTGCAGTACCTGTAATGCTATGTGATACTGCTGGATCTTGCAAAGAAGTGACTCTGGGTCAAAACGTAGTGCCCCGTGAACATCTTGCATTTCCTACTATGACAGAGACTTGTGAAAATACCAGTGAAATGAACTGTATTGCTGCAGGAACTAACCCTTCTTTTCCTCAGGGAACACCTGCTGATCCACACAACATTAATGCCAATGTATGTGATGCTGAGAATGTTACCAACCAGTGTGTACTAGAAAATAACTCTTTGTCATTACAAAGGGCTGAATCTATTCTGTCAGAAAGTGCATGCCCTGATATAGAGTTGTGTGGGGTGCAGTTAGCAGATTATGTTCCACCTGTATCAGTAGTTGGGTTGAAGGCTGTATGCAACAATGTGTCCCGTGCCACTCTGATAACGTGATAGGATGTAACCCTGTCTGTCCACAGGCATCTTACCACAAGGTGGGGATAGGGGACCCTGTGTTCCCATGTGTGTGTTACCCAACCTGCCTAAGAGTGAGGTACTTGAAACTGGTTTGGGGCAAACACACTCCACCTACATGAATGATGGTGTCATTACTGATACTGCAACGTTGCCAGCTGTTCTTGCTATCACCAATCTCCCTCAGGCCCCGGGTGATCCGGATAACATGCCAATGTCTATGTGTAGGGACTAAGAAATTACTCCCTGTATTGTTAAGACAGCTCAGGTTGATTTGCAGGTAGAGTGGGACCACGATGAAATGCAAATGTTTATGTGTCAGGGGAGTACAGTGAATCCAGGTGTTGAGGAAAATATTAAAATTGATTTGCAGGTACTGAGGGGCCCCGAAAAAAGGCAAATGTCTATGTATAAAGGAGGGGCAATGATTCCTTGTATTGATGATAATACTGTGTTGAATACTGTATGTAATACCACACCTGGGGTAGCAGTAATGACACGCAGTGCAGCAGCACAGAAAAGCTGTGATTTAACCCCTGCAAGTGGGGAGGGTAACTCAAAAGCCAGAGATCCCCCTCCGCCCCCCTCCCTCCCGGAGTGGTCTTCAGTATGCCGACTGACGGGATCCCGGCACACAGTATACCGGCGCCTGGATCCCGACACTTATTCTCCCTCGTGGGGGTCCACGACCCCCTGGAGGGAGAATAAAATAGCGTAGCATGCCACCGTGCCCGTAGCAAGGCTAGCGCAGCGAGCCTGCAAGGGGCTCATTTGCGCTCGCCACACTGTCGGTAAGCCGGCGGTCGGGCTCCCGGCGCCGGTATGCTGGTCACCGGGAGCCCGACCGCCGGCATACCGTAGTGAACCCCTCCCTCCCTGTGAAAGTTGCAAGATCAGATACTGGCCTCGGGAAGGGAGTCAATGAGAAGTATGTATTGTCTTGTATCCGTGTTACCAGTAATTCTGATGATGCATGTATCAATGTAGGAAATAATGTGTCTGTCGGGGGTGCTGCCAGCATGTTAGGTACCAGGGTTGTGTCAGAGAAGGGGGCTGTGTCAACAGCTGAGAAGGGAGAAACACACATTGCTGTCCATCCCCCTCAGACCCCCCTTCCTGCCCTGCTCTTGCATGCAGACACCCAGCAGGGATTCCCATACACTGAGGCTACAGTGGAAAACTTACCTCTCCAGGCTGAACAGAGAGCTAGTCCCAATACAGCACGAGGGCAGGAAGAAATTGTTTGGGAGAAGTGTCTAGGTGTATTTTCCCCAGTATGTGTTAATGAGGAAATTTCTCCCCATTGTGGTACCACTAGACCCATTGAGTTACAGACACCTGGGAATGATGTGGGCACACTGTATAAAGATGTGCCTGGTGTGAGGTGTGACCTAGCTATAGGTACCAAGCAGAGGGCAATGCAGAAGGGCTGCACATTAACCCTTGGAAAGGAATCAGAAAGTATTTCTGCTGATAAGAGACTGTCTCCTTTCAACTTAGCAATGGAAGTAGAAAGCTTATCAGTGTCAGGAATGGCTGTGCCTGATAGAGGCACTGATGTATGTAAAAAGTGTGAAATTGTGTTTAATCAGAATGAGAATCCCCATTTACAAGTGCCAGGTGATAAGATGAACAAAAGGTTTGGACAGGAGTGTGATGCAAGTCCTGCCATACAAACCCCCCTCTGTCCTGACAGAGAGCAGCCAGGGAGGGGTGGGCCACAGTCAGATGCTGCAGAAGCTCTGAGGGGGAGGGCCTATCAACCTTTTCCTGAGGCTGAGCCAGGAAAGGAACATGTTACTCTCTCTCCAGGTGTAGGTAACAGGAGTGTAGAAGTATACAGTGTTTATTCACAGAGGTTGTGTATGGAGGTGGGCGACCCCAGTCTTGTGGAGATGGGGCAGAGTGACAAAGGCCGTAGCTGTGACGCAGCTATAACACATACACTAACAGCAGAGATAGCAACACAGGGAGCACCGTGTACGAAAGAGAGTGTTCCCATCACAAAACACATATTTGCCCACTATACCAAGGAAGGGCAACCAGCTGACCCTGACTTCGCATCTGTAAGGACGCAGATCAGTCAGACAGGCTGGGGAGATAAACCAGGAAGCATTTATCTCAGAAAGGGACATTTAGGCGATGATCCCAATGTCCTAGGTATACCCCAAATGATGTGCAGGGAAACCTGTCAAGAGCAACCTGTAGGAAAAGACGCCCCAACCTTAGGGCCCGGCCACCATATCAGGAAAGGGCACAAGGTGAGATTATGTGGGAGAAGAACATAGTCACCTGTCCCACCGTGAGCATTAAACATGAGAGTACTCCCGTTGGTAATATATTCACCCATGTAGAGTTGAAAGTACCAGGGGATCATGTGAATGCAAAAATGTGTCTGATGTCGGTCAGAGTAAACTTAATAGATTGGAGACAATAGGAAACTCCTGAGATGGAGTCTCACCTTGCAGCAGTATACCTGTACCATCCAGCACAGAAAGGGTTCTCAACACACAAATGCAGATAGTTTATCACGGCAAGGTGAACAAGTGGTCAGTAGCGCAGCAATGAGTCGGTGACGTGGGTCACTGGCCCTTGTGCGCCATTTGCCGGGGGAGATGTCACGTTTAAATACAGAAAGGAGGATCACAAATTATATGTGATCTAAGGTGTGGTGATTACCTGCAGGAATAATCACCAATAATGTTTTAAAGTGACTATATATATATATATATATACAAATTCGGTTCAATCCGGCACTCAGTATAATATGGTCTCCTCAAGTACTTGCTCTGGTGCCCTCCCTGGGTCGGTAACCCTGTAATAGCATGCAGGAAGAATGGGCGGCACTCTCCAGGCTTTGAAGTTTCAATAGATGGATTAAAGGACGCTATTGAAACTTCAAAGCCTGGAGAGTGCCGCCCATTCTTCCTGCATGCTATATATATATTTATATATATATATATATATATATAATTTTGTATTCTTTCTAGCCAAGATGTGACAACATGGCTAACAGGCAATATCCTGCATTTGACCCCAATAGACCAGGCTGAGGGAGATCTGCAGACCATAAAGTTTGAGATGACATGTGCAAGGACCAGACCAGAGGTTATAAATACTGATAAGAGGGAGATGGCCAGATTAATTTCCTGATGGAAGTAAAAGGAGTCCACATGTTTAGATAACGGAGCCGAAACTTCCTGGCTAGTCATAAAGCTGTCCAGGGGTGACAAGGTGCAGATCCTCCCAGACCTCACTCTCTTTGAAGGAGATTTCAATGCCTTTGGGCTACACCCCCTCCCCTTCTCCTGTGCTTCTTTCACCAACAAAATGTAAACCTGGTGTAGGTGTTTTGTCCAGCAGGAAAGTGGTTAAAAATCCCAAGGGAGGGGGCCTGATGAAGCTGGAGACGATATCTGTCCCTCTCATGAAAATAGGAGTTCTGATCTCTTGGGGACAGCTAGTATGCTGGAGATGACCTGAGTTATTCTGTGAAGCCCCCACGGCAGAAATCTAAAATTCGCTTGCGTAAGTGAGTAGGGTTTCTGTAAGTTTTATTTCCTTTTCATTTATTGAGATTGCTGTATTCTGTGTGTGTTTTTAAAATATTCTTAACAATCTTTGTAACCAAAGCTCTGTAGTATTCCTTGAAATTAAAATCCTAATTTTAGTTCTGATTTCTGTTGTTCTTATGAACTCAACACCTGTGTGTCTCACGCTTACCTATTTTTCTAAGTATTGCAGTGTGTGTGTGTGTGTGTGACAGGTATAGCTAAAGACGCCTGCAACGTCCGTAATACGTTGAAAAGTCCTTGCTGGTGGCAGCTGAAAGTATTTAAGTAATCCCGTGTGTTCTCAAATTGGAGTATTTGTGGAATTGGCTGGCAGCGTTGTCACACACCCCTGAAAACTTTTTTCTAAAATCCTGCCTGTATACTTACATAGGTTCTGAAATACACAATAGAAACACAATGTACGTGCGCTCACTGTTGTGTTTACCAAAAATTTAAGTGAATGGCCACAGAACTTGGGGCTCCTCAGGGCCCCCAGAAGCCTTAGAGAGTATCGTAAATAACCACTTTACAGTCATCTGTGCAGGCGCATGCATGAACTTTCATTATGTGATCGCATCCCGGATGGATGCGATCGCAAAATAATTGACAGATGGCAAGTGTTCGGGGGTGGCGTCGCGGTGTTGGGGGGTAGTGGAGCAGGAAATGCAGGCATGTCATGGCCATTTTTGGGCCGGCCTGTTGATGTCGCCTGCGTTTCCTGCGATTGGAAACTTGGTGGCGGTACACCTACATATGCAGCCAGGCTGAGTTGGCAGGTGTCAACCTCTATTTCGCATATGTCCTAGAGGATGCTGGGGACGCTTCAAGAACCATGGGGTATAGATGGGATCCGCAGGAGACATGGGCTCTTTAAGACTTTCAAAGGGATGTGAACTGGCTCCTCCCTCTATGCCCTTCCTCCAGACCCCAGTTTTAGAATTGTGCCCAGGCAGACTGGATGCACTCTGAGGAGCTCTACTGAGTATCTCTGAAAAAGACTTATGTTAGGTTTTTTATTTTCAGGGAGACTGCTGGCAACAATCTCCCTGCTTCGTGGGACTTAGGGGAGAGAAGTTAGACCTACTTCCAGTGAGTTAAAGGATCTGCCTCTTGGCTACAGGACACCATTAGCTCCTGAGGGTTTGGAACACTAGGTACACCTAGGGGTTCATTACCAGAGCCCGCCGTCACCCCCCTTGCAGAGCCAGAAGACAGGTGAGTAGAAGATTAGAAGACTTCAGTGACGGCTTTGAGGTACCGCACAGCGATCGCGCTGTGCGCCATGCTCCCACACACGGCAGCACTACAGGGTGTGGGGGGGGGGCACCCTGGGCAGCATATAAAACCTCATATGAGACTGGCAAAGAGTGGTATAAGTGCCTAGGCACTAAATCCTAACCCCCGCCGGTATAATTATGTTAAAAAATAGCGGGGCTGAAGCGTGCCATTAAGGGGGCGGGGCTTAGCCCTCACAGCTCTACTCAGCGCCATTTTCTCTTCACAGAGCTGCAGAGATGCTGTTCCTTCCTCAACACTGCTGTACAAGTAACAGGGTGCAAAACGGGGGGGGGCACAGTTAATTTGGCGCAAAATAAGTTAATTATATAAGCGCTACAGGTCTGAGGCAATATATAAGAGTTTTAGAACCGGGATAAGCGCTGGATTGTGAGCTGGCAAACTCCATTTGTGTTTCTTTTACAAGCTTTACTGTGGGTCTGTCCCCTATATGCCCAGTGTGTCTGTAGGTGTCGGTACACGTGTGTCGGCATGTCTGAGGCTGAGTACTCTCCCCAGGAGGAGACTGTATTAGGGAGGCACCGCCGACTCCTGATTGGGTAAATGTGTTGAATGCTTTGAATGCTAATGTGGCTCTTATTAGTAAGAGATTAGATAAATATGAGTCTCAAAACCAGGCATGGAAGAAATCTGTGGAGGCTGTGTTATCACAAGTCCAGACCCCCTCGGGGTCACATAAGCGTTTGTTTGCTCAGTTGACAGATACCGACATGGACACTGACTCCAGTGTCGACTATAGTGACACCAGATTAGACCCAAAATTGGTAAAGAGCATTCAGTACTTTATTGTGGCAATAAAAGACGTATTGCATATCACGGAGGACCCTACTGTTTGTGATAAAAGGGTCTGTATGTATAAGGGAAAGAAACCTGAGGTAACGTTTCCTCCCTCTCATGAACTGAATACTCTATTTGAAAAGCTGTGGGAAAATCCTGCCAAAAAGTTTCAGGTTCCCAAAAGGATTCCGGTGGCGTATCCCTTCCCCTCTGGGGATAGAGAAAAGTGGGAGTCTGCTGCCCCCCCCCCCCCCCCCCCCCCCCAATGTGGACAAGGCTCTATCACGGTTGTCTAAAAAGGTGGCTCTACCGTCTCCTGACACGGCAGCCCTTAAGGATCCTGCGGATCGTAGACAAGAAAATACGTTAAAATCCATTTACGTCACCACAGGTACACTACTCAGACCAGCCATTGCATCTGCGTGGGTGAGTAGTGCTATCGAGAAGTGGGCAGATAATTTGTCATCTGATATAGATACCCTGGATAGGGATAGCATCCTTTTAACGCTGGGTTATATCAGGGACGCTGCAGCCTACCTAAAGAAAGCGGCGAGAGATATTGGCCTTTTGGGATCAAAGGCCAATGCCATAGCAGTTTCGGCTAGGAGGGTATTGGGGATTCATCAATGGAATGCTGATGCTGACTCTAAGAAAGCTATGGAGTCTCTACCGTATAAAGGTGGTGTATTGTTTGGTGACGGCCTCGCTGATTTGGTATCTACGGCTACCGCGGGTAAGTCGTCTTTTTTGCCTTATGTTCCTCCATAACAAAAGAAAGCTCACCACTATCAGATGCAGTCCTTTTGGACAAATAAATACAAAAAAGGCAGAGGTTATTCCTTCCTTGCTAATAGAAGAAGAGGAAAAGGTAAAAGATCTCCGGCTGTGGCGGGTTCCCAGGAGCAGAAGTCTTCCCCGGCTTCTGCCAAATCCACCGCTGCAGGAGTCCGCACCGGTGTGGGCACGTCTCAAACTCTTCAGTCAGTTCTGGGTTCGTTCGGACCTGGACCCATGGGTATTAGAAATAGTGTCCCAGGGGTACAAACTAGAGTTTCAAGATGTTCCTCCTCGTCGATTTTTCAAATCGGCCTTACCAGCTTCTCTTCCGGACAGGGAGGTGGTATGCGATGCAATACAAAAGTTGTGTCAAAATCAAGTCATTATCAGGGTTCCTCCATCACAACAGGGAGAAGGCTTTTATTCGAGTCTGTTCGTGGTCCCGAAGCCGGATGGCTCAGTCAGACCGATTCTAAACCTAAAATCCCTCAATTTCTATCTAAAAAAATTCAAATTCAAGATGGAATCTCTCCGAGCAGTGATCTCCAGTCTGGAGGAAAGGGATTTTATGGTGTCAGTCGACATAAAGGATGCCTACTTACACGTCCCCATATATCCTCCGCATCAGGCTTACCTGAGGTTTGCCATTCAGGATTGTCATTACCAATTTCAGACATTGCCGTTTGGTCTGTCCACGGCTCCGAGGATTTTCACCAAGGTAATGGGGGAAATAATGGTTCTCCTGCGTGAGCAGGGAGTCACAATTATCCCGTACTTGGACGATCTCCTGATAAAGGCGAGATCCAAGGACAAACTGGTGCAGGACATTACGCTCTCCCTGACAGTTCTGCAACAACATGGTTGGCTCCTAAACTTGCCAAAGTCATAGTTAATTCCGACGAAACGGCTGTCGTTTTTGGGAATGATTCTGGATACAGAATTGCAGAGAGTCTTTCTTCCAGTGGAAAAGGCTCTAGAAATTCAGAGTCTGGTCAAACAAATTCTGAAAGCAGCGAGAGTGTCAATCCTTCAATGCACTTGATTGCTGGGGAAGATGGTGGCTGCCTACGAGGCCATTCAATTTGGCAGATTCCATGCCAGAGTGTTTCAGTGGGACCTGTTGGACAAGTGGTCCGGATCCCATCTGCACATACACCGGAAAATAATCCTGTCCTCCAAGACCAGAATCTCACTCCTGTGGTGGCTGCACAGCTCTCACCTCCTAGAGGGATGCAGGTTCGGGATCCAGGACTGGATCCTAGTGACCATGGATGCGAGTCTCCGAGGCTAGGGAGCAGTCACACAGGGAGAAACCTTCCAGGGAAGATGGTCAAGCCAGGAAATTTGTCTACACATAAACGTTCTGGAGTTAAGGGACATTTACAATGGCCTTCTTCAAGCGGAACATCTTCTTCGCAATCTGCCCGTCCTGATCCAGTCGGACAATATAACAGCAGTAGCACCACATAAACCGCCAGGGCGGAACAAAGAGCAGAGCAGCAATGGCAGAGGCCACAAAAGTTCTCCGCTGGGCGGAAAGACATACAAGCGCTCTGTCAGTGATCTTCATTCCAGGAGTGGACAACTGGGAAGCAGACTTCCTCAGCAGACACGATCTCCATCCAGGAGAGTGGGGTCTTCATCAAGAGGTCTTTGCAGAAGTGACAAGTCGTTGGGGAATTCCTCAAATAGACATGATGGCGTCTCGCCTCAACAAGAAACTTCAGAGAGATTGTTCCAGGTCGAGAGACCCTCAAGCAATAGTAGTGGATGCCCTAGTGACACCATGGGTGTTTCAGTCGGTGTATGTGTTCCCTCCACTTCCACTCATTCTAAAGGTGCTACGGATCATAAGAAGAACAAAGGTTCAGGCGATCCTCATTGTTCTGGACTGGTCAAGGAGGGCTTGGTATCCAGATCTTCAGGAATTACTCATAGGAGATCCCTGGCCTTTTCCTCTACGAGAGGATCTGTTGCAGCAGGGGCCGTGCGTATATCAAGACTTACCGCGGCTACGTTTGACGGCTTGGCAGTTGAACGCCGGATCTTAGCCCGAAAGGGTATTCCCAGTGAAGTCATTCCCACACTTCTTCAGACTAGAAAAGGAGTGACGGCGAAACATTACCACCGTATTTGGAGAAAATATGTGTCTTGGTGTGAATCCAAGAAGACTCCTACAGAAGAATTTCAGTTAGGACGTTTTCTCCATTTTCTACAAGCAGGTGTGGATGCGGGCCTAAAGTTGGGCTCCATTAAAGTGCAAATTTCAGCCTTATCGATTTTCTTCCAAAAACAACTGGCCTCCCTTCCAGAAGTTGAGACTTTTGTGAAAGGCGTGTTGCACATCCAACCTCCCTTTGTGCCCCCTGTGGCACCGTGGGATCTAAACGTGGTATTGCAATTCCTTCAATCTCATTGGTTTGAACCTTTACAAAAGGTGGAGTTGAAATTCCTCACTTGGAAAGTGGTCATGCTGTTGGCCTTGGCATCCGCCAGGCGGGTGTCTGAATTGGCGGCCTTATCTCACAAGAGCCCTTATTTGATCTTCTATGAAGATAGAGCAGAATTGAGGACTCGTCAGCAGTTTATGCCGAAAGTGGTTTCATCGTTCCACTTGAACCAGCCTATTGTGGTGCCAGTGGCTACTGACGCCTTGCTGGAATCGAAACTTCTCGATGTAGTAAGAGCTTCGAAAATTTATGTCGCCAGAACGGCTCAGTTTAGGAAAACAGAGGCTCTGTTTGTCCTGTATGCTCACAATAAAATTGGAGCTCCTGCTTCCAAGCAGACTACTGCGCGCTGGATCTGTCATACGATTCAGCAGGCTCATTCTACGGCTGGATTGCCGTTACCGAAATCGGTGAAGGCCCATTCTACCAGAAAGGTGGGCTCGTCCTGGGCGGCTGCCCGGGGGGTGTCAGCATTACAACTTTGCCGAACGGCTACTTGGTCGGGTTCAAACACCTTTGCGAAGTTCCACAAGTTTGATACCCTGGCTGATGAGGACCTCATGTTTGGTCAATCGGTGCTGCAGAGTCATCTGCACTCTCCCGCCCGTTCTAGAGCTTTGGTATAAACCTCATGGTTCTTGAAGTGTCCCCAGCATCCTCTAGGACGTATGAGAAAATAGGATTTTAATACCTACCGGTAAATCCTTTTCTCTTAGTCTGTAGAGGATGCTGGGCGCCCGTCCCAGTGCGTACTGTATCTGCAGTTATTAGTTATGGTTACACACATGTTGTGTTACGTTTATGGTCAGCCTGTTGCTGATGTTCATGCCACTGACTTGCGTTGTTGAATGCCATGGTGTACGGCGTGCTTGAGGTGTAAGCTGGTATGTATCTCACCTTAAACAATAAATCCTTTTCCTCGGAATGTCCATCTCCCTGGGCACAGTTCCTATAACTGGGGTCTGAAGGAGGGGCATAGAGGGAGGAGCCAGTTCACACCCCTTTGAAAGTCTTAAAGTGCCCATGTCTCCTGCGGATCCTGTTTATACCTCATGGTTCTTGAAGTGTCCCCAGCATCCTCTACGGACTAAGAGAAAAGGATTTACCGGTAGGTATTAAAATCCTATTTTTCCAAATCTGCAATGTGATCGTAATGTAATTGCAAATGCAACGCAGGGCGGCTCCATGCCTGCTGGCCAGCCTTGCCCTGTGTTGGGTGGCCCCCAGCATGCGAGTTAATCAGTAGCTGTTTTTGATAATTTGCAATCAACTGTGAATAACCCCCCTATGAAAGTATGAAATACATTTTAAATGCTTTTTTAACACTTCTACCACAAGACTACAATTTTAGATCACTTAGGGGCTTATTCATCATTGCAGCGGGGGATACTTATCACAGGAGCAATTTAGAATTACCATACCCTCCAACATTTTACACATAAAAATCGGCACAAATTTGAAAAGAGCATGAGTAAAAGGGGTGTGACCACGCCCCTTTTCCTATACTTTCATTGGAAGTTTGGAGAGCCAAAAATCGATACAGACCATAAAAAAAAGGTACTGTACCTGCCAAAAAGGCACAGATGGAGGGTATGCATTACTCTGGTATGGAGACAGTTGCTCCATAAAGAGGCTGTCCCCACCATCAGTAGCCCTGCTACCAGCATTCTGTCAGGATGTGGACAGCCGGCATCCCGCCTACCGATGTATCATACTGAATCCATTTTAGGTACTGACAGCCAGGTTCGGTCATTCTAGGGTCTGTACAAATTAAAAGTATATTATTCCCGGTATATAGAACATAAAAGGAAACTGAAATTTTGAGTGTAATTGGAAAATATTAGAAGAGGTTAGAAACTAAGAATCCAGGGCTTAGTGATCCTCAAGAATAGAAAATAGAAATAATAAATGAAAAACATGTCCATACAATTCCTTTCCAATGTGAAACACTTTTTCCTATTTTATCATCTACTTTGTGAAACTGGTAACAGCACATAGGAACCTCTGTTATAGGCACATAATACCGTGCTGTGTGTACTGTGTGTTGATAAATAAACACACCTACAAATGTTGAAATCACTGCTTGCAGTAAGTCTGCCAACTGCCTTTCTCCATATACTGTACATCTGATTTCATTGTAATAACTGTCAGGAGTTCTGTAGGTTAGATAAACAGTGTTGTTCAGGAAAAGGAAGGGCGGAATTCTATAGGGTCAGATTTCAGAGGGTGAAAACTGGAAATTTCATTCCATACGTTATTCATTGTCAAATGACTAGTTTTTATATGGTGTAAAAGCAACATATGTCAAATTTATAAAATATGTCAGATATGCTGGGAAACTACCTTTAATCTCCTTCACAATTTTGACATCTGCTCTAAGAGGAGATGTATCAAGCCTTATGGTGTGTACACACGGTGAGATCCTTGCTATGCCCGATTTTCACTTTGCGATTTCCCCTGAACTCCCCGGAGCCCAGCACCACCGATTTTGACTAACTTTTCTTGAGATATGGACTATGTGTGTGTAACACCCCTTTACCTGGGTTTTCTGGGTAATGGTGTGTATTTAAACTCTTCCCGCTTTGCAATGCTTCTCACCTTGTACTTCTCTTGGTATTAGTGCCTCCACCCGAATCTTGACGTGATGTGCTCTTCTGGGACGTGTTCAATTTCAGGAACACCAGAGGGAGATCGGGAAACCCCTGCCCACCACGTGCTTAGACCGCCCCCACTACAGGAATATATCACACGGATATGTTGCAAAAGCCACCCTGGCACATTTATTAAAGGGTCTGGAATAGCAATTGCTTTTATGCATTTATATACAAGGTACTATAGTAGATCAATAAACGAGGACATATACTAAATAGGCATAGAAACATATTGGTCAGTAATGCACCCACATATCTAAAGGGTGTATAATGCAGTAATAAGAAAAAATGAACATAACACATGAATCTGCGTTCTCCTGTCTGTCCCTTCCTGAACTTCCCTTTTGTATACAGATAACACCCTGGCCTTTGCAATCACTGACTGGGTAATGACAACTTAAAACAGCAGTATCACAAGGAATTTCACACATACCACACACAGCATTAGACAATAAATCCCCCACTATAGTGCACTGTTATTTCAGAGTTCATTATCTTCTGCATGCTATTGCTTGAAGGAGACTGCACTTTAAAAGGTTCCAATTGGCACTTTCAGCAACGCTGGTACTTGTAGTTCCACAAACTGATTCTTGGTGAAATCACACACTTGGTTAGCTACTATCTATCAGTCTTTACCAAGAAACATAACACTGTAAACTGTTACTTATCTCATATTCCTCCAAAGTGTGTCCCTCTGAAAACTGTCCTCTCCAGGGGTCAAAAAGGAAGGTTTGAAATGCATTATCCTCTGTAGGCCACTTAACTTCATCAGACTGGGGTCCCCCCTTTCAGTAGGGCTCTTTCTGTGCAGTCACATTGACTTCTTCCCCCGTATTCTCCAGTCATTGTCAGCTGCATCTTAGCTATATCCAAGACATGGTTACTTCTCCCTCCTGGGCCATCTCCTCCTTCACTCCTCTGGACAAAAGCATTCCATTCTACACTCCCCCCTCCCCATGCCCTGTCCTGTCCCCCCCCGACAGCCTCTGCGTGTCTCTCTGTATATCCTCTGAAACCCAAGGCTGTCTGGGAGATGTAGTCTCTAAACACAAAATGGCCGGTGTCCAATTTCACATTTGCTGCCTGTCATAAGCGCTGGGCGCTACATACTCCCCCTGTGGGACTGGCGATCCGCTGACAAAGTGATGAGCCTGTTCCACACCCTGAAAAGGAATATGTGTTAAACCATTCTGTCTGTTTACACATCCACACATACCCTGACAAGCTCCTACGATGACAGGGGTGGGCCCCTAACAAGGCCAAGGGTAGACCCAGTGAGGGTGAACCACCCTGGGCACTTCAGTGGCCCTTCCTAACTCATAAGTAAATATCATAGGGGCCCTAGTGGTGCGTCTGGGTCGGCTAATAGCTGGAAGTGCTACCTCATCTCCCTCTGACACCCTTTCTGGTTGTTCAGCCTCTCCCCCAACATCTCTCTCTTCTGGTTGGTCCTGAGCCTGTCCCTCAGGTTCTCTAACTTCCACCGTTACTTCAGGTACGACCTCCTCCAACCTGCACACCTGTTCTCCTCTTGGCTCTCCTGTAGCTCTCTCAGTAGACCTGTGGGGTCTAGTGACCTCATGACTTTGAATGACAGTCTCATTTTCTGTAGTGGGAGAATCATACCCCCATTCATCCTCACTGAAATCTGTCTCTTTATAATCTCTAGTTTCCTCTCTCCTGGTAGACCTCAGTCTTCCTGGCTTCCTCCAGGGCACCCTCTCGGTGGTCTCAACAGCTTGCTCGGTCTTGAACCTCACATCTCTCCCAATCGGTAATAGGTGTTGACGGTGATAAGTCTTTATGGGCCCTGTTTGTCCTTCAGGCCTTACACGGTAAACAGGTGCCCCAGACATTTTGGCCACCACTTCATAGGGTTCTTCTCTCCATCGATTTGCCAATTTATGCTTTCCTGGTATTCCCAGGTAGCGGAGCAGTACTCTGTCTCCTATCCCCAGTACATTCTCTTTCACTCGACTGTCATATCGAGTCTTGTTTCTCAAACCAGACTTAGTAGAAGCTTCTTGAGCCAACTTGCGAGCATGTCTCAGTTCTTCTCGCAGTCTCTGCACATACTGTAAATGTGTCTCCCCTGAGTGGGAAACCTCCATTATTCCAAAACAAATGTCTACAGGCAGTCGGGCTTCTCTTCCAAACATAAGGAGGTATGGTGAGTATCCAGTTGACTCATTTTTGTGCAGTTATATGCATGTACTAACTGACTGATGTGCCTACTCCAGTGTGCCTTCCTGGCAGTGCCCAAAGTGCCCATCATGTTGAGAAGGGTTCGATTGAATCTCTCTGGCTGCGGGTCCCCTTGTGGATGGAATGGTGTCGTCCTCAACTTCTGTATCCCGCACAATTCGCAGATCTCTTTTCAGCCGACTCTCAAAATCTCTTCCTTGATCAGAATGGATCCGGGCAGGAAGTCCATAATGCACAAAGAATTTCTCCCATAGAATCTTGGCAACAGTTGTGGCTTTTTGATCTTTGGCTGGGTAGGCCTGGGCGTACCGAGTGAAATGATCTGTCACGACGAGAATATGTGCTGTGTTGCTTTCATCTGGCTCTACAGAAAGGAAATCAATACACACCAGCTCTAGTGGCCCATCACTCAAAATGTTTTTCAATGGTGCAGCTCTTTCGGGCAGTGTTTTACGCAGAATGCAAGTCCCACAATTTCTGCAATATTTTTCAATATCAGCCTCCATCCTTGGCCAATAGAACCGATCGGCAATCAACCCGCTTGTTTTCTCAACACCTAAGTGCCCATGTTGGTCATGTAGGGCATTCAGTATAGAATCACGATGTTTATTCGGCTGAACCAACTGTCTTCTTACTCTACCATCTCGGTGGGTAGATTCCCTATAAAGGAGGCCTCCTCTGACCATCAGAAATTCTCTTTGCCTGTGCAGTAAGATGGCTTCTTCTGTTTTAAGGGCCTTTGGCCCCAACCTCTCATTGTTCTTTATCATCCAATAGACATCTTCTAGCTGATCACTTTTCAGCTGTTTCCTACTGATCCTCTGCAGATCACCCAGTTCAAACTGACTCAGCCAGCAATAATGTTTGGGCAGTGCCGCTTCTGAAACTCCCAAGGCAGTGACACATTCTCTCACAGGCGGCACCACCACTCTTCCTTCATGGCACATACCTCTTACTTCTGGAGCAGGCACTTCAACCCACTCTTCTTCAGGTGATTCCGCATGTCTTCCAGCCAACCTGGACAAAGCATCAGCATCAATGTTTCCTTTGCCAGGTCGGTACTTCAGCGTGAAGTCATACACAGCCAAAGCTGACAGCCATCGATGTCCTGTGGCATCCAACTTTGCTGTAGTCTGGATGTATGTCAACGGATTGTTGTCAGTATGGACTTCAAATGTAGCACCATACAAATAATCATGCAGACGGTCGACAATGGCCCATTTTAATGCCAAGAATTCCAGCTTGTGCACAGGGTAATTCTTTTCGCTGGGTGATAGGCCTGGGCTAACATAGTGCACAGGCCTCATCTGGCCTTCTTGTTCTTGGTAAAGTACTCCTCCGAGTCCATCAAATGATGCATCTACATGAAGAATGTATGGAAGGTCAAGGTTTGCATAGGCGAGCACTGGAGACTGGGTAAGGCCCTCCTTCAACCTCTTGAATGCAGTTTCACACTCTTCTGTCCATCTTTCCCCAAATAGGTCATTAACATGGAGAAAGTGTTTATTTCCTTGCTGGGTCATCCGCCCCTTCACTGGTGGGTACCCTTTGGTTAATTCTGTCAAAGGCTTGGCTAATTTCGAATATCCTGGAACAAATCTTCTGTAGTACCCACAGAACCCCAGAAAAGACCTCAGTTCCTTTAGTTTTGTGGGCCGTGGCCACTCTGCCACAGCTTCTACTTTGGCTGGGTCAGTGGAGATCCCTTCTCTGCTGACAATGTGCCCAACATACTTGACTTGCTTCTGGCATAGTCGACACTTTTCTAAAGATAGCTTTAGCCCTTTACTCTTCAATCGGTCAAGTACTTAGAGCAATCTCTCGTTATGTTCTTGTAGAGTCCTCCCAAAAACAATCAAGTCATCCAGATACACGATTACTTCACAGAAATTCATGTCCCCCACTGTCTCATCCATGCACCTCTGAAAGGTGGCTGGGGCACCTTTTACCCCCTGTGGCATTCTCTTGAACTGAAAGAACCCTTCAGGGCATATGAAGGCTGTCTTCTCAGCATCTTCTGGACTCATCAGAATCTGGTAGTACCCACTCCTGAGGTCTAGCACAGAGAACCATTTGCTTCCTTGCAGACAGTCAAGTGCCTCATCAACTTTAGGCACTGTGTACTGGTCTGGCACTGTTCGCTTGTTAAGAGTTCGGTAGTCCACACACATCCGGATATCACCATTCTTCTTACGAGCCACCACTATTGGAGAGGCATAGGGACTCTCTGATTTTTCAATGACATCATTCTCCAGTAGACCTTTCAGATGACTTCTTACATCATACAAATCCGCAGGGGCCAATCTTCGTGACCTTTCTCGAAAGGGTTTTTCATCAGTAAGACGAATCTTATGTTGGACCCCTCTAGCCAGCCCTAGGTCCCAGTCTCCTAGGGAGAAAACATCTCTCCTCTCTAACATTTCTTTGATCAGTCTGTCTAGATCGGCTTTTATGGCATCTGTACCTTCAAAGCATGGTTGGAAACTATCTGCAACCAACACACTCTTTTTCTGAGCTTCTTCTGCCTCCTTTTTTCGATAGGCCGCCAGGCATACAGGATGAATGGTGAGCGTATGGTAATATTCCTTTCCACCCTCCTCTCTGCACCATTGGGCTAGTGTATTGAACAAATGGGCATTGGTTCCTATGATAACTTGCACATCTCTATCCTCTTCTGGATCGGGACACACAAGGGTGACTACTTGCACTTCTTTTTCAATCCCAGCCACTTCTCTTGGGAACTTGAGGTCCACTGTGATGTATCCGAGATATGGATAGCTCTGTTCACTGAGGCCCCAGATGGTCAGCCCAGACAATGGATGTACCTTGACATCAGACAGATTCTCACGAAACCACTTTTCGAACACAATGGACACCTGGAAACCACTATCCAGTAGAGCCGTACACTTCTGTCCATTCAATAAGGCAGTCACATGAGGCGCTGGACCGACTAGGCCAGGTGGCAATATATTCCAGGTAGCAGGTGAGTTCCCCACAGCATTGGTACTAACTTTCTTTAGGGGGCCAGGGTGGGGTCTTCTGGTCCCCTTTTCTCGTTTCCCGAAAGCTGTTCAGGTTGTGGGGATTGCTTATATGATGACCTCTGATTCCATCTGGCTGGACACTGTCTAGCTATATGTCCAGGCCGACCGCACTCGAAACATCTTCTGGGGTCACCTCGACTCTCTAGTTGTATTGGAGATGAAGGATGCGAAGGCCTTGGGGCCTCCCTAGCTGTTTGAAGGGCTAACAGACGGTCTATCTGTTCCTTCTGCACTTGAAGGATCTTTAGCAACTCCACCTCTTTTGTACTGGTTTCCTGCTTCAGGCTAACAGTCTTTATCTTTTTGGCCACACCATCTCTAGCTTCGATTATAGCTTCCTCTTGTTTGACTTCATCGATTAGCTGGTTGAAAGAAGGAGCTGGGTTTCTAGTAGAGTCTCCCCGGAGCTTCAATGCAACTGGGTCTAAAGACAGTGCTCCTCTTAGTAACTGTTGCATGCGACTCCCATCTACTTCACTGATGGTCATTCCCCCTTTTTCCACAATGCGGTAAATTAGCTTGTCCAGGCGGTATAGATATTTGGACAATCTCTCCCCCGGCTCTTGACAGGTGTTTCTTAACTTGTAAAGGAGGTCAGTGGCATCTTCTGATGTTCCAAACTCTCTTTCCAGAGCCGCTTGATAGTTCCGTGCAGTAGCATTAGGGTCACTCCGAAGAGTGGCCTGCACAATCTCCACTGCTGGACCACGTAAACTCTCCACTATCCGTTGTCTCTTTGCAGTCTCAGGACAGTGCCACTCTTCCATATACTGGATTGCAGTGTCTTTCCACACCTCATAGGCATCTTCTCCAGTTGGAACAGGTTGGACACCTGAGAAAGGTCTCAATCTCCTATATCCACCATCATACTGGTTTCTTCCCAGCTGCTCCACGAGTTTATTCATAGCGACCAAAAATAATTGACTCTGCATGTCAGAGGCTCCATCTAGGCCCAGAGGTGAATCACCTTGTCTTCGAATGTCAGGGGACTGTACAATGGGGCTCCTTGCCCTCTCTTCAGTAGGACTTGATTC